>NC_047513.1:4006204-4272629 GCF_902827115.2 Pseudochaenichthys georgianus | reverse complement strand
TGAAGACATGATGAAGACTCAGGCTCATGGTGAAGACATGATGAAGACTCAGGCTCATGGTGAAGACATGATGAAGACTCAGGCTCATAATGAAGACTCAGGCTCATGGTGAATACATGATGAAGACTCAGGCTCATGGTGAAGACATGATGAAGACTCAGACTCATGGTGAAGACATGATGAAGACTCAGACTCCTGATGAAGACATGATGAAGACTCAGGCTCATGGTGAAGACATGATGAAGACTCAGGCTCATGGTGAAGACATGATGAAGACTCAGGCTCATGATGAAGACATGATGAAGACTCAGTCTCATAATGAAGACTCAGGCTCATGGTGAATACATGATGAAGACTCAGGCTCATGATGAAGACATGATGAAGACTCAGACTCATAATGAAGACTCAGGCTCATGGTGAATACATGATGAAGACTCAGGCTCATGATGAAGACTCAGGCTCATGGTGAAGACATGATGAAGACTCAGGCTCATGGTGAAGACTCAGGCTCATGATGAAGACATGATGAAGACTCAGGCTCATGGTGAAGACATGATGAAGACTCAGGCTCATGATGAAGACTCAGGCTCATGATGAAGACTCAGACTCATGGTGAAGACATGATGAAGACTCAGGCTCATGGTGAAGACTCAGGCTCATGATGAAGACATGATGAAGACTCAGACTCATGGTGAAGACATGATGAAGACTCAGACTCCTGATGAAGACATGATGAAGACTCAGGCTCATGATGAAGACATGATGAAGACTCAGGCTCATGGTGAAGACATGATGAAGACTCAGGCTCATGGTGAAGACATGAAGACTCAGGCTCATGGTGAAGACATGATGAAGACTCAGGTTCATGGTGAAGACATGATGAAGACTCAGGCTCATGGTGAAGACATGAAGACTCAGGCTCATGGTGAAGACATGATGAAGACTCAGGCTCATGGTGAAGACATGATGAAGACATGTTGAAGACTCAGTCTCATTATGAAGACATGATGAAGACTCAGGCTCATGATGAAGACTCAGGCTCATGATGAAGACTCAGGTTCATGATGAAGACTCAGGCTCATGGTGAAGACATGATGAAGACGCAGGCTCATGGTGAAGACTCAGGCTCATGATGAAGACTCAGGCTCATGGTGAAGACATGATGAAGACGCAGGCTCATGGTGAAGACTCAGGCTCATGATGAAGAGACTCAGACTCATGGTGAAGACATGATGAAGACTCAGACTCCTGATGAAGACATGATGAAGACTCAGGCTCATGATGAAGACATGATGAAGACTCAGGCTCATGGTGAAGACATGATGAAGACTCAGGCTCATGGTGAAGACATGATGAAGACTCAGGCTCATGATGAAGACTCAGGCTCATGATGAAGACTCAGGCTCATGGTGAAGACATGATGAAGACGCAGGCTCATGGTGAAGACTCAGGCTCATGATGAAGACTCAGACTCATGGTGAAGACATGATGAAGACGCAGGCTCATGGTGAAGACTCAGGCTCATGATGAAGACATGATGAAGACTCAGACTCATGGTGAAGACATGATGAAGACTCAGACTCCTGATGAAGACATGATGAAGACTCAGGCTCATGGTGAAGACATGATGAAGACTCAGGCTCATGGTGAAGACATGATGAAGACTCAGGCTCATGATGAAGACTCAGACTCCTGATGAAGACATGATGAAGACTCAGGCTCATGGTGAAGACATGATGAAGACTCAGGCTCATGGTGAAGACATGATGAAGACTCAGGCTCATGATGAAGACATGATGAAGACTCAGTCTCATAATGAAGACTCAGGCTCATGGTGAATACATGATGAAGACTCAGGCTCATGATGAAGACTCAGGCTCATGGTGAAGACATGATGAAGACGCAGGCTCATGGTGAAGACTCAGGCTCATGATGAAGACATGATGAAGACTCAGGCTCATGGTGAAGACATGATGAAGACTCAGGCTCATGATGAAGACTCAGGCTCATGATGAAGACTCAGACTCATGGTGAAGACATGATGAAGACGCAGGCTCATGGTGAAGACTCAGGCTCATGATGAAGACATGATGAAGACTCAGACTCATGGTGAAGACATGATGAAGACTCAGACTCCTGATGAAGACATGATGAAGACTCAGGCTCATGATGAAGACATGATGAAGACTCAGGCTCATGGTGAAGACATGATGAAGACTCAGGCTCATGGTGAAGACATGAAGACTCAGGCTCATGGTGAAGACATGATGAAGACTCAGGTTCATGGTGAAGACATGATGAAGACTCAGGCTCATGGTGAAGACATGAAGACTCAGGCTCATGGTGAAGACATGATGAAGACTCAGGCTCATGGTGAAGACATGATGAAGACATGTTGAAGACTCAGTCTCATTATGAAGACATGATGAAGACTCAGGCTCATGATGAAGACTCAGGCTCATGATGAAGACTCAGGTTCATGATGAAGACTCAGGCTCATGGTGAAGACATGATGAAGACGCAGGCTCATGGTGAAGACTCAGGCTCATGGTGAAGACATGATGAAGACTCAGGCTCATGGTGAAGACATGATGAAGACTCAGGCTCATAATGAAGACTCAGGCTCATGGTGAATACATGATGAAGACTCAGGCTCATGATGAAGACTCAGGTTCATGATGAAGACTCAGGCTCATGGTGAAGACATGATGAAGACGCAGGCTCATGGTGAAGACTCAGGCTCATGATGAAGACTCAGACTCATGGTGAAGACATGATGAAGACTCAGACTCCTGATGAAGACATGATGAAGACTCAGGCTCATGATGAAGACATGATGAAGACTCAGGCTCATGGTGAAGACATGATGAAGACTCAGGCTCATGGTGAAGACATGATGAAGACTCAGGCTCATGGTGAAGACATGATGAAGACTCAGGCTCATAATGAAGACTCAGGCTCATGGTGAATACATGATGAAGACTCAGGCTCATGGTGAAGACATGATGAAGACTGAGACTCATGGTGAAGACATGATGAAGACTCAGACTCCTGATGAAGACATGATGAAGACTCAGGCTCATGGTGAAGACATGATGAAGACTCAGGCTCATGATGAAGACATGATGAAGACTCAGACTCATAATGAAGACTCAGGCTCATGGTGAATACATGATGAAGACTCAGGCTCATGATGAAGACTCAGGCTCATGGTGAAGACATGATGAAGACGCAGGCTCATGGTGAAGACTCAGGCTCATGATGAAGACATGATGAAGACTCAGGCTCATGGTGAAGACATGATGAAGACTCAGGCTCATGATGAAGACTCAGGCTCATGATGAAGACTCAGACTCATGGTGAAGACATGATGAAGACGCAGGCTCATGGTGAAGACTCAGGCTCATGATGAAGACATGATGAAGACTCAGACTCATGGTGAAGACATGATGAAGACTCAGACTCCTGATGAAGACATGATGAAGACTCAGGCTCATGATGAAGACATGATGAAGACTCAGGCTCATGGTGAAGACATGATGAAGACTCAGGCTCATGGTGAAGACATGAAGACTCAGGCTCATGGTGAAGACATGATGAAGACTCAGGTTCATGGTTTACTTGTCTCTGCGGGTTGTAGCACCGCCAACTTCTCTTGATGTGTGCAGAGATTCACTGACCGGGCAGAGGCCTGTACTACGAAGCAGGATTTTCGCTTAGCCGGCGAACTTCAGGGGAAACTCTGGGTTTCCAGTCCTACGACGCTGGTTCTCTTTTTAGCGGGCTAGATCTCCATGGTAACTTATACTGAGCGAATAACCTGCTCCGGAGCAGGTTAGGTTGCAGACTGAGATGAACTCAGTGAAAGCACCACCTGCTGACCAATCAGAGCTCAGTGTGCGGAGTTTAAAGATATCAAGTCATATTACAGGAGACAGGAAATACAGAAAAGGTGCCGTTGCAGGAAAGACGGCCGGCAAAAATTAACTGACTGTGTGAACGTGAACATGAATAGAATATCACCTCCATCTTCAGAGAAATCTTATAACATTAGCGTTAAGAAAACTTACTTAAATATCTGCCACAACATAAGTAACCGGATCAGAGTAACATTACGTACAGTCCGCGGCCCTGTGAGTACAGACGTCGATGTGTAACATTATCATCATATATCTCCTTATCTGAGTCAGCTGAGCCGTATCTGGCCGTGCAACACTCACAGTGTCACATACTGTATGCAGAAGTATTATTTTAAGCAACACATTAAGTTGACGAAACACTCGAGTCAAATGTAATGAAAGTCAGATCGTGTCTTAGACGGGGCAGTGATATCATGAACCTGTTAATGTACGCATTCAAACACTTTTTCTTTTTCCAGCTGTATTCACCTTGCAGGTGCAGCTCTGTGGCTTTGATCCTGATCAAGTGTTTAAGTCATGGATGTTTAAAGTTTAACTTCTTCATATGTCTAATATTATAGTTTTCATTCAGGAAGTATGACGCTGCGCTGTCAGTGCGCTTCTCCATGTTTGTGATTGGTCGAATGCTCCAACTACCACCCCTTTCATGTGAACGCGCACCTAACTAGATAGGACACGGCTGGCTTGAGCGATCCACTTGATAACCCGCGTCGTAGTACAGTTTAGCGAGTGCGCGTATGTTTTGGATTAGGCCAACCGGCTAACTCAAACATATCCAGGTTAGGTTGAACCGGCTTCGTAGTACAGGCCCCTGGTGTTGTGTTTACTGACCGCTGTGCAAACACCACAGAGCCAACCATGGTTAAATGACATCTACAGGACGGGTGATGTTATGTAACTTGTATTTTCCCCTGTCACAATAGCTTTACACTAAATGCCAGATCTCTAAGCTAATTCGTATTAGAACTAAGTGCATTTGGTCCTAAATGGAACGTTTTTTTTTCTTGATTTAACCTTTTTTTATAATCTATAAATATATTCTTCTCGTATACTTGTGAGGTCCTATAGTGTGTCAGTTTGCAGCAACCTTTAATTACATTTGAATTATTCTCTAATACTCCTTTGCAGAGGGATGGTTTTGCTGTGACAGTTGCTGAGTTTTGATGCACCTCTCTCCTGAGTGAATGGATGCAGGAATAATGTCCAGAACAGATGCATGCTGGGAGTTGTGCATTGGTGCATTTGTGTGCAGCCAGTCGTCCAGGCGTCTGCAGATATGTAGGCCGACGCAGCGAGCAGAGAGACACATGAGAGGGTGGGGGTGTTTGGCGAGGGGTATAGGAAGAGAGAGAGAAAGGGGGAGGGTATAGGAAGAAAAGGAGGGGGGAGGAATGTAAGGGAGGGATGCTGGGGTGAGAGAGGAGAGTTGTCCTCAGAATGACCCACAGCAGCAGCACCACACACAGCACCCCCCCCCCCCCCCCCTTTGCTGCGTAACGCACTAAAACAGGAGGGAAAAAGGAAAGCCTGGCCATGCGCTTGCACCACTCATAAAAACCTCACATTAGATTTGACCAGAGAAATGTGACGTGTAGAATGATTTACACAAGCGGAGGTGTAGATCCGAGCCACCAAAGAAACGGGGGGCGGGGTTTCCCCTCCATTACTGGCCTTATTCGATTTCAACTTGTCAATCATCAAAGTCATCAGTTACTAAAAAAAACTACTATTAGAATGTTATGCCTAATTACTAGCATAAACCAAGGATAGTATTGTAACGTATTCTTTTTTTGTATATTGGCTTGGGTCCCGTACCAAGTCGTCTTATGACGCAGCTGCTCCGGCGCCTCAGATTCAGCCGGAGAAAACCCAGCATCGAGATCCAGCTAGAAGATGGCTGATAATCTGTTTTCTTTTTCAACAACAGATCATGGCTGTGATATAGAATTGTGCAGTGATGACGTGTTTTGGTAGGCTGACCCATACGTTCTCATCGTAAGGGCTCCCTGCACAAAAACAATGGGATTTTTCCATTGGATTTTGGAATATTGCAGAAAACAAGATCTGTGGCAAACAAACGTTTATGATATGTACACGTTTTGTTCAGCAGGGTAATCTCCACATATTGGAACCACTTTATGATTTTTGAATCAAAGTGCCATTGGCATAAGTAAAAAGCTAAAATTAGGCCATAAAGGGACTACATGACGGTCAAATGACTTTGCATCACCACCGCTAAGCTAAAGGCAGCTAATGTTTGGCGGGATGACATTATAGCCTAATTCCAAACCACACCACTCCCGCTCCGTGATGGAGTAAACTCTGTCTGTAGTCTCACTCTCAGCTAAACACACACAGGTATATGATCCTAAGATAAAAAAAAATAGGAGGTAACCATGAAGCTGCTTACATCTGTATGACGATATTAAATGTCTATATTGTTGTGTGGTTAATCATTAAATGTTTGCAGGAACTATTTGCGTAGTGTGTAGAGGTAGTGCATAGGGGGTAGGGGGGTAGTGTGTAGGGCTAGTGTGTAGAGGTAGTGCGTAGGGGTAGGGTGTAGAGGTGGTGCGTAGGGGTAGGGTGTAGGCGTAGTGTGTAGGGGGGTAGTGTGTAGGGGTAGGGTGTGTAGGAGTAGTGTGTAGAGGTAGTGCGTAGGGTATAGGGGTAGTGTGTAGGGGGGCTAGTGTGTAGGGTGTAGGGGGCGGTTTTGAATTGGTCCTTAGTCGTCTCACTTAGCCACTTATTAGTAACCAGTTTTAAACGTTCACTGCATACTTTATGCCAAATTATTCTGTAATCTACTTAAAAATGCAATTGTAATTCTTTAGAAAAAGATACAATATATAAATGCAATAGTTCCTTGTCTTATTTCAAGTACAAGTTTATGCAATTACTTAATTTAGGCCCAATTCCAAACCACATCCTACCCACTCCCCCTCCGTGATGGAGTGAACTCCATCTGTAGTGACACTCGCAGCTTAACCAGTTTAGCCCTGAGCCTGTTTTTCAGGTCTCAGGCTCGAAAATGACATTCCCAGAACAAATGACCATATCTTCCCTTCTAAAAGGGTTAAATGAATAATCTTTAATACAGGCTCCCTCCTGTCAGATGGAGGGAGTAAAAACAGCAGCAAGCTTTGGGACGAACTCCCCTCTCTCTGGCCGAAACAGGAAATGCCATAATTTTCTTAAAATCTGATGTTTAGAAGCTGCTTAGTTTTAGCAAAAGCCCATGTAAATATACACAAGTTTTACCGTTTTCTAGACTAGACATGAGTAAACGATCCAAGTTTAAACAAATACGAGGTAACCAGTTGTTAACATCTGTATGAAGATATGAAATAGCTCTTGTTGTGCAGTTTATGAATGTTTCCACGGAACTGTTAGTAAACAGCTTGTTTCCTGACGGACACAAACAGCGTTGAGTCCGGTCAGGTAGGGCAGCAGGTGAAGTCAGGACCGATGCAGACTCGCTGTTTGAGGGCTTGATAACCCACTACCCAGGGGAGGATCTACGGGGGGGCAAGTGGGGGCAGCTGCCCCCCTAACTTTTGTTTCCCTAAAACTGAACTAAAACAAACCTACACTATTTCCACAAGCTTCTCAAGCAACGAAACAAGCATTACATTAGTTAAAAGTGAATCATTTTAAATATCATTTTAGGCCCGTTAAAAACGCAGCTACGGCCCTGCATTAAACTGCGGAGCGGCATTCACACAGACACCGCTGCAGAGAGGGAGCGAGCTGTCCCAGCACCTATGGATCAGCTTCCCCTGGGAGCATTTCCCCTTCCACTAGTTTTGTTTTTACTAAGGACGAGAGCTTGAAACTAAATATTAATAAAACGCTGCCGTTTGAATCGATAGCGTTTAACAGACGGGCACTGTTTGGGGCGTTGCGTTACAACATATACGCATACAGCGTTAGCTGGGAGATCGATCACTTTGCTAAACTACGCGGTAGCCTACTATTAAATCCACGTAAACTACACATCACAGCCATGAGGCCAGATCAATGAAACCAGGATACATCCTTTACCGTAAAAACTGGATCCAAACACAGCTGCCTGTGTGCGTTTGATAAATACTTTCTGATGTTATATTTAGGATATGCTACATATTAGCTACATGGCCCTAACGTGTAAAGTTATACAAGCATTTGTACCAGTGCTTCTCACAAGTAGACTCTTGCAGGCCAGAGTATAGGAGTGATTCAACAACAACAAAAAGACATATGAGAAGTGATCAGGACGAACAGAAAGAGGAAAAGGAAAAGAGAGATGAAGAGACCAGGAGGGTCAGAGCAGGAGGAAAAGAGAGTTCACTGAAGAGACCAGGAGGCTCAGAGCAGGAGATGAAGAGACCAGGAGGGTCAGAGCAGGAGGAAGAGGAGGAGATGAAGAGACCAGGAGGGTCAGAGCAGGAGGAAGAGGAGGAGATGAAGACATTAGTGAAGAAGAAGAACTATATGTGAGGATTGGAATAAAGATGAAGTATCAGAAAGAGGGCCAGAGGCAGGGATCAGGAGGCAGATGAAAGTCCAGCTGGACGACATGGTATGTTCTTATTCTCCTTACATATTCCATCACAGCAGCTCAACAATCTAGCAGCTCTTAGTATTGACAATTATTGATTGAAATGTGTTGCTGCACAGGTCACCTGTAGCTCTCTGAAGAGATGGGTCATGTCATTTGTGTACTTAATTATAACTAAGTACTTACAGTATGCAGAATTAGAGTATTCTCTGAATCGGGTGCCTTTTGGGTCTTTATATCTTTGAAAAATGAATCCAAAATGTTTGGTCATAACATCTGGTAGTGGACTACTTACATTTTCCCACCTCAGGCACAAAATATAAATAATTACTAGGAATTTCCTTGAAAAAATGTAACAGGGTTGAAGTTTTGGACACAAAGTAGGCCTGAGACCTTGTTTAGCTAAGATATGGCACCACATGGAAGTCAAGGACATTACAACATTGTAATATTTTTCAAAACTATTGTTTATTTTGTAATAAACAATTATTTACTATTATTAATACATATAACAGAGTTGAAATGTTGAGCTTGTCAATCTTAATCTGAAAATACAAAAACTGAAATATAGGTAAGAGAAGAAACTGACACTTTTGTGATGTAATTCCCTCAATGCAGATCACAGATGGACTGACCCTCAATGCAGATCACACATGGACTGACCCATTATTTTAATAGGAGGGTAACTGGTATGGCGTGACAGGGTTGAAACAAACTGAGGGACAATATTGCAATTTCATAGATAATTCAAGTATTTTTTCAGAATGTATTTTTGATCAGTTAAAGTTGACAAGCATATGATTATATTAGCAGCAACATTTTGGGATAATTGGCCATTTTGATTTGTTTAATATTAAATTAATATGTAATAATGCTTAGTGAGGACATGCAAATATGTCTGTCTAATACTAAGACAACCCATTTTTTTAAACAAAATATATATATTTAGTTTTACATTGTAATGCAAAACAACCTGTTCCATTAATTCATTGCTTTAAAATACATTTTGTAGTTTCCTTTCATTTAAAATAGTTGAGGTAAGCTTGGGGGACTCAAAGGGCACCCGATTGTTTGTCTGAACACTTTGTTTCTCTTGTGCATTAAGAACACTTGTGTTAGGGCATGAATTAACAATAAATAGGTTATATACATTATAAAATACCACGTACTGTCCGCCCTCCCATGCCACCCTGGCATGACCTCTTGCCCCCCCCATGTAAAATGTTCTAGAACCGCCACTGCCCCTCCACACTCGTTGGTTTGGAACAGCACTAAATGTGGCGGACCCTCCGCGCGAACGTGCAAACGGAGGGGTAGTTTGTAGGGGGTGGTTTGGAAATCAGCCTTCAAGTATCTCTATCTTCTACTTTACTCGGCTACATAGAGGATATTAGTGGCAAGACTTGTTCTTGTTTGTTTGTTACTTTACAGATTCAGATTATTAGTGTTCATTTATATAATCAAGTACCGTATGTTTTACATATTATTACACATTTTTGAATAACATGGGACATTGACACGCTATCCAGCTGTATAAGTTATTTAGATACCAGCTGCATCAATGAACTGATGAACACATCCATGCATCAGTCACTGAAGTCCAGTAACAGCCTATTACTGCATAATGAGTACTTTCTAAACAGGTTTTAGGTTTTGATGCAGGACTTTTACTTGGAGTGAAGTATTTTTACACTCTGGTATTACTACTTCATCTCGAGTAAGTACTTCTTGCACTCCTGTGTGAATGCACTTAAAATGGTTCAACACGTAGAACTGCTTGCTTTCAGAGTGTGTGTTTCTGAGTGTGTGTAGCATTTAACACAAGAGTTAGTCCTCATCGACCTGCCTTATAAACTCACACAAACACATTTGTGCACACGTGTATGTGTGTGTTGGAGGAAGTAGGTCAGTAGTGAAAGGGTTCTCGGCTGTCCTCACTCGGCCTCTGTTCGGCCCGTCACACCACTCGTGTCGACTCTAATTTCCTCCTCTCTCTGTCATCCTCCCTCCCTCCCTCCCTCTCTGCTGGGCTTATGAAGGAGCAGGTCCCACCCCTGGTTCAGACGGGTCTTGTGGAGGTTAACTCTTCATCTGCCACCTTTCTTCTTCTTTACTGTATCTCCCCCTTAAAGCTACTTGTACTTCCTCCTCGTGCTCGCCACCCTGTCTGTGTTTTCTCTGCCAGACCATGTGTGGCGTGTCCTTGGTGTTTTTGAGGGAGACCCGACGCCACAAAATGGGGCAGAACTCGGTGTGGGGAAGGACGGGAATCAACCTTGCCCTCCCTGTGAGTTGTGTTCACAAACGGAAGGAGAAAAGAGTGGCAGGGGTCAACACAGGATAATGCCCAGATCTGTGAACAAATGCTGTATTACCTAACGCCCCCAAGCAGCTTTACACGATTTACAGTAGAGGGAGGAGAGGCGCTGTCTGATCTCACACTGCCATCTGCTGGAAGAAGAACCTCCATTTTCACCACACAGACACCAAAACGCCCCAACATGGCTCCCAAACATTTTTCTCAGGCACAGACAAATTCACCCTAAAATCTGTTGATTTCATATTGTAAAAACAACAACAAAATATTCCCTGTAATGTAAAGTGGAGTGAGAAAGCGGCAGGTGGAGCGGTGGAGGTGGGTTTGCAGAGGCAGCGGTTTGATGAGCAGGAGAACAGTATGTTCCTGGACTGGTTTCTATGGTGCCGCTGGTTTCTATGGTGCCGCTGGTTTCTATGGCATTTCACCAGGCTCACTGGGCGACGGTGAATACCTCTGTAGAGGATTAAAACAGACTCGCTGTGGGAAGCTCCAGAGGAATGAAGCTGCTGGAACAAACGGCAGGAGTGGAATCTCACAGGGTTACATTTTGAATATTCTTCAGGTTTCTGTGGAAAGATATGAAGAGGAAGGTGGACATTTCTCTGTCAGAACATCCTGTGAACAAGACATGCAGGTGTTTTATAACAGGACAAATATGCTTTACGTGAAATATTCAGCAGGTGCAATGCAGCATTTGTTTCTTTAAATGAGCATTTACTAACGATGATTAGTTTAAAAATGAAATGATTTGTATATTTACATAAAATGAATCGGCAACAACAAATGTGATGGTTGTTATCATTGTTTAAAATGTGTCTCGTTTTAATATCTTTCATTTTTATGCTCTTTAGGTCCGACAAAGCAATAAGACGCCATTTAAGATATTATTTCTTTGATTGAATGTTTTGTGCATAAAATGTCAGAAAAGAGTGAAAAATAGACATAAAACCCCCAAAATCGTTGGATAACGTTGCAAAAAAGCATCAAAACATGGAAATGAGCAAGTAGAAAAAATGGTAAGGTTAAAACTCAAAACTGCACTTCATCAGAGATTATAGTGAGTCTCAATACAAATCAAAAACCAGCATCTGAATCAAACTTGTTTTTCACTTTTTATTTTTCGCTTGCAGACAAAAGAAGATATCCATGAAAGTCCAGATATAATAAATAAATTAACTTCTAAAAAGTTGGCTATTAAAGCGATGTAAAATGGCAGAAAGGCGTAACGTACAGAGCTGGAAAAGGATCAATAAAACCCAGAAACCTCTGCTGATGGTTTTCTCATTGCATATCCTAACAGTCCTAACATGGAGAGCAGAGAAAAGACAAATATTATAATAGCATTTCTTTTTTTTTTACCCCACGTATGAAAAGTTAAAAAGTTCCCGTGGGAACCGAGCCAAGTGCTTGTGGTTTCTCATCCCTAAAATATTATTTCTCGTGGAAAAACCTGAAGGATATTGTTTTGCTTGTTCACCCGTATTTGAGCAATACACAATAACTATGTCTTCTTTTACTTTCTTTTTAAAGTGATTTAAACTTAAGTGGCACGGACAAAGAAAGACAGAAACGCCATCTCAGGAGACATAATTATTATCGTGTACTCGTATATTCATGCATACAGTATTCTATAGAAAAAGAGAAGTGTAAATGTCACAATCTTGCCGAGTTAGTAGCTTCACTGACTGAGGTAAAGTTGCCGGTTTCCTGAAGAAGAGCACACGTGCCTTTTTCTGTTTTTCTTTTTGGACGAGACACAAACAGTGTATGGGTTCATCTCCGCTTCGAGTCGATCACTAAATCAGCTTGTTGTTGGAAAAATAATTTATTTGGCAAGTGTCCAAAGAATGACGAAAAAGTGACTGAAGTTTAATCTGTATCATCCTCCTCCATCTTTCTTTTGAATCGTGTTCTCAGAGCTTTAATGTAGAGCTCAAAGAAAAATCCACCTTAAAACATTTTGTTTATTTCTTTCATTTCATTTTGTAGTCATGATTTTGGTCTATCTCTAACTAGCTATTGTTTTGTTCCTACATTTCCCACAATGCCTCTGAAAACCCTTGAACTTGTCAAAAGGTGGCAGATAGGATATGTGTATAGAGAAAGCAGTTAGTAAAAATCTACATATTTCATATAATTAATTTAATTATAAGTCTGAGATGTTAAAAGTACGGATTGCTTTTAGTTCTGTATATGTTTAATGAACTTATTTGCCTTGAGTCATAATTATTTTTAATGTCAGAAGTTAGTGATACATAATAATTTCCACAGAGTCTAAGGTTCGTAGTTTCCTTTATTATTCATCGTTGTAACCGTGTGACTGTCGGACCAACAAAAAGACATTTTAAATGACGATTGACCTCCCCTATTGTTCTCCGATTAATGAAGGTCCATCAGAAAGGTTTAACAAGCATAATCATTAGTCTTTAAAGAACACGGACCAACAGTCAAAAACATAACATGTTTTTATTTATTTATTCACATTTTTGAAAGTGACCTTTTTGTTATTTTATTTGTGTAAGATGAATATCGTATTCTAAGCAGTTTAGTAAACACCATGATGGTTATTCAAATAAAAGGATTTATTTCTTATTTTTTATCCTAATATAAAATTATTATTTTAAAATCATTGAAACTCTTTAATTTTGATACATTGATATTGAGTTAAAAATCTAAATTGTTTGTGTATTTATGAAGGTAAATAACTTGATGAGCCTACCTTATAGTTGCATTTTGGAATAACTTAAGTCCACTATGTAGAGCAGAATAAATCTGATAAAAAATATAATCTAATGATTGCCAAACAATAGTTTTAAAGTGGATTTTTGAAGGTGTTGGAGCCTTTTGCGTGTTTGGAGGTTAATCCAGAAGCTGATTTGACGTAATTGAAACTGAATGGACCCAAACACCTGCTGCAATGGAAATCATCACCGTATTCAAAAGAACTCAGGATAGCGTAATAATAGTATCATGGATTTAGTTTCCATTATATGTATATGTCGTTAAGACTTAAAAAAAAATACAAAAAAGTTCACAAGCAGACTCGCACTGACTTCCTTTGATTCAGAAAAAGAAATGATAAACAGAATGGCACTAATTTGTCTATTCACATAAAAAAAACAGTATGGTTTCAAAAACCTCTTTTCATCAGAACAGTAAAACGTTTTTGGGGCCTTGAGAAAATGGTCCATCATTCAGAGAAACGTTTTTTGATAATTATGAAAAAACCATGCAAGGTCTCACTTTAAAAACATTGATTCCTTCTTTTGTAAGAAAAAGGACAAAGGGCAAAAATAAAAGCCTTGATATTTGTACAGGAGCAGGGGACTTACTCTGCTGTTGGTCCCCTCAGCCCCTCAAACCCTTCCTGTCTGTAGATCAGCGTCCTCTCAGTGTTTCTCAGCTGCTGCAGAACCCAAAGCTCCAATCCAAGGCACAGACTCTAGATCAGTTAGTCCTCCTGTGAGCCTCCTGCGGCCATGTTTAGGTCCCGAGCCACCAGCTGAGAAACACTGACACCTTCTCCCTCCATGTCCACTCCACAGTGTGAGGAAGCAGCACTGATTCTGCAGATTAAAAGAAGAAACACAGAAATAATGTCAAATATTATTTCATTTTCAAATGTGAAATGCCTAAAGAAATGTGTGTATTCTCGTCTCAGGTAATAAGATTTAGGGCTGCCCTGGACTGAAGAGTTTTCTAGTCGACAAATAGTCGTCAATTCAGGCGATTAGTCGACTTATCGTTGCATGTCTATGATATATTAGGATTATTAATATACATTTGTCTTTAAATATCATGACCCGTTTAGTATAGGCCACATATTGTCGATGCTGAGCAAAGTCAAGTGTAAATGAATATAAATGATACTATGCCGTGGAATAGTCACAGTATAATAAGTTGTAGACAATACACAGTAAAGTATGTAATGAAAAAGTAGTATGTTCAAGTCGGGCTGTCATTGTTAAAATATGAAATCGCAATAAATCGCATGATGGCCCTTGTTTTATTGCAAATTAATCAAACTATTTTTATTTTCCTCAAGATGTAAATGTTCAAGTGTTTAATACTCTCATCATAGAGGTGAACACATGTTTGCTTGCTTGTCATTTTATTTGAGTGAAAAAAGATCTTGGTTTTATTTACGCATTATTAGTCATAATACGCAGCTGGTGTATTATTATTTTTTATTTTGAAGTTTTAAAAGTCATAATGTAGAATAAAAGAAAAAGTCAAACTATATCTTGAAAAAAGTCAAACAGCATTCCATAAAGGTCATTATGTCAAAGAGGTCAAACCCCAGAGATATTATAGTCAGTTGTATAGAAATACTTTTCCTTTAACTAATTGTGTTCTGATTATTGTTACATGTTTACAGTCAGAGTCTGAATAAAACAAAAGCATAAGGGCGTGAGGGTAACTCATCACCAGTGTATGTGTGAGAGAAATCAAACGCACCTCTCTGCTCCCGTCTGCTCTTCTGCCTGAGGCTGTGATTGGCTGACCCCTTCAGATTTCTCATCCACTGCTTCCTCCACTTCCTCCTCCTTCACCTCCTTCACCTCCTCGTTGCAGTCGTCATCAGTCTCCTCCTCTCCTTGCTCCTTCACCTCCATCTCTTCTTCGCTGTCTGCATGCTCTGCTGCCGCCTCCTCCTCCTCCTCCTCCTCCTCCTCCTCCTCCTCCTCCTCCTCCTCCTCCTCGTCTTCCTCCTCCTCTTCCCCTTCCTCCTCCTCATCCTCCTCCTCCTCCTCCTCCTCCCTCTCTGCCTCCTCGTCACTGAACAGCTCCTTGCCCTCCTCCCCCCTCCTGGTGGTGGAGGAGAACCAGTCCCTCACCTGCTCGTAGCTCATGCTGGACTTGGTCACCAGGTCGTCCAGGTCCTTCTCGCTCAGGGCTCTGTGTTTCAGGTAGTAGTCCTTCAGGAAGGACTTCCCCGACTTCACCTGCAGGAAACACCACAGAAGTTATTCATTGGGAACTACATGAGACGATTGGTTATAATCTCTGTCTTTCGATACAATATTAACCGTGGTTGCTTTTATTACACGGCTTGAATACTCCATTGTGATTGGTCAATTTTGACCTTCAGAGGTCTGCTCTTATTCTGATAGCGGGCTGTGTCCAAATGTTTTGTGTCTCAGTTTATTAGTTTCTCAGGTGTTTCTGATATTTTCTCCACACACCTGTATTAAACAGATTCAACAAACTCTTAACATTTAACCATTCATATAGACAGCTCTATTGTACACTTAATAAAGCGTGAACAAAAGATTCACTGTGCAGACAGACCTTGATGGTGGTGGCGCCCTCTTGTGGGGAGCGCTTGCAGGGGTACGGCCTCCGTGTCCTCCTGGACCAACCTCTGAAACGCTTCCTGGACTTCTTCTGGGTCTTGGCCTCACCGTTCAGCGCCTCGTCCACCTGAACACATCACATAATCTCATTTACACAGGACTGTAACTGCAGGGCAAAGAGCTCTAAAGAAGTACAAATATTACTAGGGCAACTCTAGGGATACACAATAAATATGCTGATTATGGGAACTATTATATAATAACAATTATGTTACAATCCAAAAATGAAATAATAGCCCAAAATAATCAAGCAAAAATGCTTTATTTAAAATATCAGAAACACCTGAGAAACTAATAAACTGAGACACAAAACATTTAGGGCAGTAGGGCGATTTAGCACCTTAACGTTGCTTTGGTTAAAGAAAAAACAAAGATAAACAGGAAAAAGAAGAAGACTCTAGACCAGGGGTGGGGAACCTCCGGCCTCCGGGCCGGATACGCACCGCGAGACCATGTGGTACGGCCCTCGAGTTAATTTATAAACACACACAAAAAAGAAAAAAATTAAAGAAATCTACACCGCAAAAAAATTAAACAAAGCGAGTGCCTGTTTTTCCTGGCCAAGGTCAGGGTCCTTGAACACAACACGAGCCTAACGTGTCATCAGGTGGTATGTCTCGCCTGAAAGGCGTGCAGTTCTGACGGAGAGCAGAACGCGGCTCCGGCACTTCAGAAAAGGAGTGTACACAGTGTACATTATACTCTACAAGTACATTTAACACCAGCTGAAAGCCCAGTGGCGATCTGTTCATCTGTCATACTGATCAAACAGTCAATAACTTTGTTGTTATTAGCATCTGGTTAGCTAGCTATGCTAACGGATATAAGAAGCTTTTTCTCCAACCAGTGAGGTAAAGGCACATCTTTATATGATCATTATAGTTATACAAAAATAAGAGAATAAAGTAAACAGGTATAAAATACTATATGACAGTAAAAAAAAGTTGTTATTAATAAACAAGAATACAGTTTGAAAGGGAAGTGATTTGTAAAATATCCATAAAGAAAAAGAAAATCTGTTTACAGTTCTGTTTCTTCTGGGTGTTGAGAGATGTATCCATAGATCTCCTAACGTTGCCCTCAAAGTGCACCAGATTGATGCTTTCAACTTCAATATTTAAAAAAAATTCTTCCCAGGGGAGCATGCCCCCGGACCCCCCTAGAGGAGGTTAGGTCCCCCCCCCACACTTAAATCATGTTCACATGGATAGGAAACTAAATAAATGTGCACACATCTTGTGTCCATATCTTTCTGTTTTGGTGGTCATGCTACAACCGTGCACGTGCATGCAAGCGCGAGTCATGGTGAGATATCTGGATTAAGAGGTTGCTTTTTCTTTGCACAGCATGAAAGAAAGGCGAAATGAATGGGCTGTGATCTTAGTTTTGTTAAGCAGAGGTCAATCATTTGTACGGCCCTCGGAGGATGTTGAAACATTTTAAATGGCCCTTGAGAGGAAAAAGGTTCCCCACCCCTGGTCTAGACCTTTGTTTTTTTTACAGTTTAAGAGGTAGACAGCACAATTGTAATTTGCTTTAAAAGTTTTTACCTTTTACTTTTTACCAGAACAAACATTTTATTATTTACTTTTTGAAATGTTTTGTTTTAACATTAATAATGTCCTTAAGTTTGGTATAGTCAGGCATTTAGAATATGATATGATCGCTCTTTGCTCAATATGTATCAGCCTTTCTTACTGTGTGAAGTGCATAAACTACAGATTATGAGCTTCTTATGAAAAAAACTAAATGTGAAATAATTCCTATCTTCACGGGTTCTGCCATGAGAAGCAGGTTATTACCAATTTTGGGAGAAAAAAGCCCCTTTTGTGCAGCTTCTAAAAGAAGTTTTACTTTACTTGTATCCAAAATATGAAAAAGGTTAACTTGGTACACAGAAAGCATCCACTCCATCATTCTGACCCTTTACCTTCCCGCTCTGGTAGAGGTAGTACCACTTCAGGTTGCTGTTCTTGCAGGCGTAGCGCGTGTCTCCGAACCAGTTGACGATGTAGGTCCTGGGCAGGCCGCTGTCCTCCGCCATCTGGTCGTACTCCTCGGGGATGGGCCACTGTGTGCGGACGAAGGACTTCTTCAGGATGTGGAGCTGCTCTGGCGTCTTCTTCATGGTCTTCCTTGCGGCGGGGGGCGTGGTCTGCCGCTCATGAGCCGAGGACGAAGGAGCAGCGGCTTTCTCGCTGTCCTCCTCGTCCTCTTTCGAAGGCATTTTTCGTCTCTCCGTGAACCAGGCGTCAACCTCGCGCCGCGTCAGCTTCGTCTCTGCTCGCAGCCGGCTCAGCTCTTCGTCCGAGGGCGTGTCTGATTTCTGGAAGCTGGCCTCCAGGACTTGCAGCTGCTCCGGAGTCCTTTCCTTAAACTTCTGTGGCGTGAAATCGGGGAAGGCGTGGCGGAACTTGACCCGCGGGTCTCTGGTGGACCCCGACAGGGCGGTGGCTGAAGTCGGCGAGCAGTCGCCGGCGTCGTCGCTGGAGTCGATGACGATGGTGGGGTTGTGGTCGCTGGCGTTGCTGTCGTTTTGGCTCCCGCTGTTGTTCCTTCCTGTTCGTCCTCCTGGCGCTGGCGCTGTGGTGGGCGGGGCTTCAGTAGGCAGGACGCCTTGGTGATCCTTGGAGTTCCTCTGGTTGTAGCGCGTGTCGCTGAACCACTTCTTTATGGCTCGTTTGGACAGTTTGGTGACCGCCATGAGTCGGGATATCTCTGCCTCCGTGGCGAACTGCCTCCGGCCGTAGCTGGCCTTCAGCTCCGCCAGCTGCTCCTTGGACTTCTTGGGTTTGGCGGTCGATGCGTCTGAACTGTACGCCCCGCCTGCCGCCATCTCAGTCTTTGATTCCGACATGGAGGGTTCCGCTGCTTTGGGTTGGTTGCCGGGGGCGCCTGCGACGGTCAGGGTGATGGGAGATGTGACCGGCAAGGTGCTGCCGTTACCGGACACCTGAGTGAGGACGAGGCCCGTCTGGCCCACGATCTGGCAGGTCTGGAAGATGGACTGCAGGCCGTTGGTGGCTGCAGCCAGGTTGGCCGGGATGACGGTGATGGTCTGAGGAATGCTCTGCACCGTGCCGTTAAACTTCTTCCTCCTCGCCTCCTCCACCTGTGGAGAGATGGGGACCAAGAGGGAGAGATGTTACTGTTTGTCTTTACTGGGAAGGAAGACGAGCTGGACTGGCCTGTACAGAATTAGAAAAATCTAATATAAGTCTAAATTCGAATCAGGATTAATTTATTTTTGAAATAAGTGCCTGTACATTTATTTACAATCTCAAAAAATGCATTCAGAATGAAGACGGGCCCCCACCTCCTCCGGCGTCCAGCTGACTCCGTGCTTCAGCCTCTGAGCAGAGAACCACACCTTGATCTGCTCCTCACTGAACTTGGTCTGTGAAGACAAGCCCATGATCTCCGACACTGAGGGATATGGAAACCTACCACACAAATCAGAGTGGGATCAGTATTGTTGGAGCTATATATGTTTTCTACAAACTGAACTGTGGAAGAAGGTAAGGAAACTACGGAACGTTACCAACCGTAAGCTGAATTCTACGTTCGTCTTGGTGTTTTTATTATTTATTCATATAAAACTCTTGCTGCAGATATTTAGGGTCTAGAAATATAAAATCATTTTGTTAGACAGACCATTTGAATGATGTTTCGCCTATCTATTATATACTGTGACGTTTTTAAAGAAATACTATACAATTACTTATTTAATAAGAGTAAAGAGAGAGCCTTAAGCTGAGGCCTGGTTCCACCTGCTCTGCTGTGCTGCTGTAGCTGAGGCCTGGTTCCACCTGCTCTGCTCTGCTGTGCTGCTGTGGCTGAGCCTGGTTCCACCTGCTCTGCTCTGTTGTGCTGCTGTGGCTGAAGCCCTGGTTCCAACTGCTCTGCTCTGCTGTGCTGCTTGTAGCTGAGGCCTGGTCCACCTGCTCTGCTGTGCTGATGTAGCTGAGGGCCTGGTTCCACCTGCTCTGCTCTGCTGTGCTGCTGTAGCTGAGGCCTGGTTCCACCTGCTCTGCTCTGCTGTGCTGTGCTGCTGTAGCTGAGGCCTGGTTCCCACCTGCTCTGCTCTGCTGTGCTGCTGTAGCTGAGGCCTGGTTCCACCTGCTCTGCTTCTGCTGTGCTGCTGTAGCTGAGGCCTGGTTCCACCTGCTCTGCTGTGCTGCTGTAGCTGAGGCCTGGTTCCACCTGCTCTGCTCTGCTGTGCTGCTGTAGCTGAGGCCTGGTTCCACCTGCTCTGCTCTGCTGTGCTGCTGTAGCTGAGGCCTGGTTCCACCTTGCTCCGGGACAGCGTGGATACTGTTGTGCTGGACTGGGAGAATGGCGGGTGTCGTGTTTCTGCTGTGCCTTTTCTTGGCTGTGCTGGACAAGGAGAAGATCGCTAGTCGTCCTGAAAAATCTACTGGATTCGGGTATGTTCTGCCGCCCGCAGTGGACATCCCCTGTACAGTTTTGGAGGTGTTGCACAAACAATTGCTGGTTGCACTGTCGCGGACATTCATTTCGGAAAATGTTTGTCTTTCTCACATGCCTGCCACGATGGTCCTTCAGAATTGTTTTTTAAACTCTAATCTCGCTTTCGCGAAGTTTGCTGGTGACTCTAGAACAGCTGACAATGTATGTGTGTTGATTAAGAGGAAAAGGTGCTTGGTATTTTTATTGTTGTTACTATCAGGAAATGTACAGCCAAATCCAGGTCCACCGAGCAGTATTAGTCAAATAGCTACTCCTGCTGATCTTATATCTAGATCTGGGCTAGGTTTAATTCATTTAAATGTGCGTAGTCTGTTACCTAAATTAGATTTTGTCCGTATTTGGGCGAGTTCGACTGATGCTGATGTCATTGTCTTATCAGAAACGTGGCTAGATAAATCCATTTTGGCCTCTGACATTTACATAAATGGTTACAGTGTATATCGTACTGACCGGCCTAAAAAAGGTGGTGGCGTTGCCATTTATGTGAAAAATAAGTTTTGTGTAACTAATATGATTTCCAAATCTGTTAGTAAACAGCTAGAATTTTTAGCCGTGAATATTGAGGTAACAAAGGGTCAACAGGTCATGGTGGTGGGCTGCTACAGGGCCCCTTCGGCTGTCAAGGACTCTTTATCATCATTGGCAAAACTGTTATCGCAACTTTCCTACAAGGAAATAGTGCTGCTTGGTGATTTTAATTGGGACTGGTTAACTTCTGTGTCAGAGGATTTTAAAAACCTGTGTACCTCTTTGAATTTTACCCAGATTATAGACAGTCCAACTCGCCCAAATATTAAGTCCCCAAATAAATCCTCCTTAATTGATCTAATTTTAACAAATGTTCCACATAAATACTCATCTGTGGGAGTATTTGCTAATGATGTGAGTGACCACTGTGTTGTAGCCACAATTAGGGACACTAAGGTCCAAAAGGTTAAACCACGTATCATCACAAAGAGAGACAAGAAACGATAGTTACGGCTGTAACTACAGTTCTCTATGAGTCCCGGATGACCGCCAGAGGCGGTGCTTTAGCACGGATATGTCCATCGCGCGCATGCGCAGCTCGAGTACCAATAACAACAAAGTCACCTGTGACCCACGTGACACCGGCATATCAGCCGGTATTGTCAGAGGATCTGTTCCCCGAATCTTCTCGCAAGCACACAAGAATTCTGAGTGACAGGGAACTCTGGCGGTCATCCGGGACTCAAGAACCGTAGTTACAGCCGTAACTATCGTTCTATTTCGTCCCTACTGACCGCCAGAGGCGGTGCTTTAGCAACTGGATGACCTATACCAACAATGTCATGAAGAATCCAAGCCCCTTGCTCACCACTGGAAGCAGCGGAGCTCGGCAAAGGACCACGCCCAAAGAATGGGGAGTGGCGACATTGACCTGATGACACTGGAGAATGTGCCAGAGAGACGCCCACGACGCCGCGGCGCAGATGGTCTCCAGGGGCACCCCTCTCAGGGCAGCCCAATATGTTGAGATGCTCCTTGTAGATGGCATCTCAGCCTGGTGGCAGGGGCGGCCACTGGCCCCGTAAGCCCTGTGAGATGGTATCGACAACCCAGTGGGGAAGCCACTGGTTAGAGGGCCCTCACCTCCTTTAGTGCCGCCAGGGCAAACTCAAGAGTGGCTCCTCCTGCCGTATACAGGCAGTAGCCTTGACTATACGCCCTTTGGGGCACCCCCCGGGCACAGCAACTTTGATGTGCCGTACTCTTGAATGTCAAAGCGTTGCCAGCTGGGCAGGCTTGATTGAAGTGAGTTTGTGGAAGGACCCCGGCGGGAATGCCAAATTTGCCCAAAGGGCAACGCAATGAGAAGTCCCACCTCGGGCATGTATTGTTTATGGAGAGGACATGCAACTCCCCGACTCGCTTCCTGAGGCTATGGCAAGCAGAAATGCTGCCTTTGTGGGCAGCCACCTAAGCCCCACCTGGCCAGGGGCTCGAAGGGAGGAGGTGATAGGGCATCCGGCAGCAAGGGCAGGTCCAAGCCGGAGCCCTCGGGGTGCAAGGGGGACGCTGCCGTAAAGCCCCTCTCATAAAGAGGGACACCGACCTGTGGCACCCCGCCGTGGCGCCGTCGACCCGAACATGTCGGGCAGAATCGCAGCCCACATAAATTCAGGGTGGAGTGAGAACGTCCACTATCTAGAAGGGACTGTTGTCTAAGCAACAACGTACATGCTGTCCCCAAGGAACACGCACATTCTTGCCCCCCAGTTGGGGGTAGAAAGTGCGTGAGTGCAAGCTGCACGGCCCGAAGCTCAGCACGTTGACCCCGGCGCGCACTCTGCTGGGCAGACCACTGACCCTGAACGGTCCTGCCCTGCCGCACTGCACCCCACCCTGAGAGACATGCACCTATGGTGATGGTCTCCTGGCGGGATGGGATGGCGCCCATGGGCACGCCTACCAGAGATAGGCCCTTGCCCCTCCAGCGTGACGGAGAGTGGAGCAATGCTGTGCGACACCCTGACTTCACTGTGCCCTGTGCCACTTGGCGTCCCAAGTGAAGGCTGTTCAGCCACATCTGCATGGGGCCCAACGACAGCGGGCCTAAGGGCCCGCGGCCGAGGCAGCTGCCAGTCTGCCCAAGGGCCGGAGGAACTGAATATAAGGCACCCTCTTGCCCGGCCCACGTGGAAGTAGGCATCCCTCGGTTGGGAACCACTCCACCTGTGCGTATGCAGTAGTCAGCATATAGAATGGCAGCACCTTCAGGAATCTGTTGATTCCTCTGAGGTCCAAGATCGGGCGAAATCCGCCGACTTTCTTGCTCACGAGAAAGTATGCCGAGTAGAAACCCCCTGGCTAAGCAGAGGGTCTTACTGGGTTGATTGCGTCCTTGGACAAAAGGACGGACAACTCTTGGCCCAGAGGTAGGGCCCCTGCCGGATCGCTGACGACTGTCAATTAGACCCAGCCGAAGGCTAGGGGCCGGGAGCTGCGGTCCGTACCCTGGGTTAGGTGAAAAACCACCCAAGGGACGGAGGTACAGACTGCCCAGAAACTGAGCTGCTGCTGGGAAAGCAGCCGCCGACCACCCTCGGGATTTCAGAGCCCAGCCCCCCGGACCCTGGAGCCTCTTGGGGGGTTCCGGTCAGGCTCTGGGGCCCGAGGCCGCCTGGAAGGCGGGCGACATGGGGCACGAAAGTCATTGGGAGGCGGTTGAGTGGGCCGCTAAGACCTCTGCAGACCACCCCTGTAATCCAGCGGCTGAGTGCGGCTGCTAGAGTGGCCCCTGGGCCTGCTGGGAGTGGGCACAGGTCTGCGAGGACCCGAGTGCTGCTGCCTGGTCTGCCTAGCTTGGGCGGCACACTCCAGTGCCTCCGAGGGCAGCTGATCTAAACAGCTCCCCTGGCTCGACTGGTACGCGACGGAGGACTCTCCGTCAACCGGAGGAACTCTCCGTCAACCGGAGGAGGTGCGTCAGCCGAAGGAGGGGCGCCAACCGAAGGAGGGGCGCCCACCGAAAGGGGGGGGGGGTTAGCAGCCCCTACACACCGGGCCAGGCTGAAGGGCCAAGAGGCGACTTCATCATGCCCCTATCGGCAGCTAGCCAATCCACTTTAGAGGACAGCCTATTTATAGTCCTTCTATTGGGGGGAGCACACAAAGCCATCGCTCCCATCAAGTCGCCGGGAACGGCCGAATTGATCTGGAGGAGTACGTGACAAGGAGAGGTGTCTGTTGGCTGCTGCCAGACGTTCCACCTCAGTGATTCGAGCCACTCTGAGCACCCGAGGCATGCAGCTACAGCTCATGCAGGCGTTTAACCGTGAGAACCTCTCTCAGATGCTCGAATTTCGTCCCCACTGAACCGCCAGAAGCGGCCGAGGCAGGAGGGGCAGCGGTCGTGGCCGTCCTCGGGCTCAAGAGAAACCCTACAGGCGCTACATGAATGAACCATTCTGTAGGTAGCCAGATGCAGCGTAGCCAGGAGCGGTGCGGGAACACAGCCTTCACCAGCTACCTGCTTAATGGAAAGAGTAGAGCGTTGCTGCTACTCGCCGAACAGAAAGAGGGATGTAATTACACCCACGTTACGGCAGAGGGAGCGGGAGCGAGATCACTGCCTTCACCTAGCTGGATTAGTAAATAAGGCAGTTTACCAAGAGCGGGGGCGAAAACACTGCCTTCACTGGCTGAGCTAGAGGGCGAGTGCCAGATGCAGCGTAGCCGGGAGCGGGTGCGGGAACACAGCCTTCACCAGCTACCTGCTTAACGGAACCAGGCAGTTTAGCGTCTACCAGGAGCGGGGGCGAGAACACTGCCTTCACTGGTTAAATTAAGACGAATGCCAGATGCAGCGTAACCGGGAGCGGGTGCGGTGAACGCAGCCTTCACCAAGCTACCTGCTTAACAGAATAAACAAGGCAGTTTAGTGTCTACCAGGAGCGGGGGCGAGAACACTGCCTTCACTGGTCGAGTTAGAGACGAATGCCAGATGCAGCGTAACCGGGAGCGGGTGCGGGGAACACAAGCCTTCACCAGCTACCTGCTTAACAGAAAAACAAGGCAGTTTGGCGTCTACCAGGAGCGGGGGCAAGAACTGCCTTCACTGGTTGAGTTAGAGACGAATGCCAGATGCAGTGTAACCGGGAGCGGGTTGCGGGAACACAGCCTTCACCAGCTACCTGCTTAACAGAAAAACAAGGCAGTTTGGCGTCTACCAGGAGCGGGGGCGAGAACTGCCCTTCACTGGTTGAGTTAGAGACGAATGCCAGATGCAGTGTAACCGGGAGCGGGTGCGGGAACACAGCCTTCACCGGCTACCTGCTTAACGAGAAAAACAAGGCAGTTCCCGCGTCCACCAGGAGCGGGGGGCGAGAACACTGCCTTCACTGGTCGAGTTAGAGACGAATGCCAGATGCAGTGTAACCCGGGAGCGGGTGCGGGAACACAGCCTTCACCAGCTACCTGCTTAACAGAAAAACAAGGCAGTTTGGCGTCTACCAGGAGTGGGGGCGAGAACTGCCTTCACATGGTTAAGTTAGAGTCGAACGCCAGATGCAGTGTAACCGGGAGCGGGAACATAGCCTTCACCGGCTACCTGCTGAACGGGAAGAGTAGAGCGGTGCTACTACTCGCCGAACAGAAAAAGGGATGTAGCTACATCCGCATTACCGGTAGAGGGAGCGGGAGCGAGAGCACTGCCTTCACCTAGCTGGGTAAAATAAAGAAGCTAACAGTATACGCAAGACGTTAGCCGAGCGGCTGCTGCTAACGATCAAGCGAGATCAAGTCAAATAACACACATGTTTAGACCAGATAACTAGCTTCTAAGAATAGAATAGCACAGAGCCGTAGTTACGCAGTAACCATGGCCAGGGCTCACACGGCATCTAACCGTAGTTACAGTAGTAACTATGGCCAGTACTTACACGGCTTAGCACCGTCGTTACAGTCGTAACTCTGGCCAGTACTTGCACGGCTTGGATACTTACACAGCATAGAGCCGTAGTTACAGTAGTAACTCTGGCCAGTACTTGCACGGCTTGGAACCGTAGTTACAGTAGTAACTATGGCCAGTACTTACATGGTTTAGAACCGTAGTTACAGTAGTAACTATGGCCATTACACGGCATAGAGCCGTAGTTACGGTATTGCCTATGGCCAGTACGTGCACGGCTTAGAACCGTAGTTACAGTAGTAACTATGGCCAGTACTTACGGCTTAACCCCGTAGTTACAGTATTAACTATGGCCAGTACTTACACAGCTTGGAACCGTAGTTACAGTAGTAATTATGGCCAGTACTTACGGCTTAGAACCTTAGTTACAATAGTAACTGTGGCCGGTGCCTAAAAGTGTCAGCCAACGGCTGCCCACTAGACAATATAATATTGGGAGGATGAAATCCTCCTTAATGGCCATACATGCAGAGCACACGCACACACAGTGAAGATTGTTCTCTGCATATCGTCCTAGTGCTAGGAGTCTAGTACTAGGAGCAGTAAATACCACGATATAGCGCTACTGCAACCATACCATGCGTTTACCGGGAGCAGCAGCGAGAGCACTGCCCTCACCGGCTGAGTTAAATAATGAAGCTTAACCGTACATGCAAGGTGTTAGCCAAGCGGCTGCTGCTAACAATCAAGCAACCAAGTCAGAATACAATGTTAAGACCAGATAATTAGCTTCTAAGAAAGAGAACAGCCCACATAGAACCGTGTCTGGTTACAGTAGTAACCGCACATGCCGAGCACACAGCACCCGCCGTGAAGATGTTCTCTGCAGATCATCCTAGTGCTAGGAGCCTAGTACTAGGAGCAGTAATACAACGAACTAGCGCTACTGCAATCAAACCCTATGCTACAGGGAGCGGGAGCACTGCCCTGAGTTAATAGTTAAGCTCAACAGCAAGGTGTTAGCCAAGCGGCTGCTGCTAACAAACAAGCGACCAAGTCAGAACACAAATGTTAAGACCAGATAATAGCTTCTAGAAAATAGAAAGTACTTACCTTACTTTCTGCATCTAAACGAAAAACGGGTTTAAAGTATGACACTCTTGGCTTTCCATACTAAATCGAATGAGGGACGCAGCCAAAGCTGGGACTCAAATGCTAATGATAGCTCGGGCACAACGCCACAACCAGAACTTTCAAAAGAGCATAAGGGCAACTTTATGGGAGAGGAAGCGGAACACTGTCGTCACCAGAAAGTCTAAGCCACAAACAATAAGACGGTAATCAGGACAACTTGGCTGGGAGCGGGTGTGGAAACACAGCCATCACTAGCAACAAGCTGACACAAACCTGTCTGTCGCGGCTCTGCACAGCCGGCCACAGCTCCTGGAGGACGCGTCTAACGACCCGTAGCTCCGACTGTCAGTCGCGAAGCTTCACGCGGCCAGCTGTTTGCAGAAGGAACAGATCCTCTGACAATACCGGCTGATATAGCCGGTGTCACGTGGGTCACAGGTGACTTTGTTGTTATTGGTACTCGAGCTGCGCATGCGCGCGATGGACATATCCAGTGCTAAAGCACCGCCTCTGGCGGTCAGTAGGGACGAAATAGAACACTTTGTGGAGCAGGGTTTTTTACATTTGATCTGTTTGATTTTGATTGGGGTAAAATCAATCTGTGTGCTGATGTAGAAACTGCATGGTCTTATTTTTATCTTGGTTTTATGAAAATTATAGATAGACATGCACCTCTGCGTAAATTTAGAGTGAAGGGACGAAACAATCCCTGGTTTTCTGCTGAGCTGTCCAGTCTCCTTCATGAGAGAAATAATGCTTGGGCTAAGGCTAGGAAATCAGGCTCAGAGGTAGAATGGCTACGTTTTAGGCAGCTAAGAAATAGCTTCACATCTCAAATAAAAAGTGCTAAATCAAAGTACTATTTGTCGGTTACCACAGAAAACCTGAATAATCCTAGGAAATTTTGGAAAGCCATAAAATCGATTTCCACTGGTGATATCCCAAATGAGCTACCTCCGTGCCTCACCACAGCATCTGGCACTATATCAGACAGGGCTACTATGCTAAATTGCTTTAATAAGCATTTTGTGTCTTGTGGCTCTATGTTTGATTCTGTCACTGACTGTACTTCTGCTTCTGTGAACGCTCCAATCCTTGACTCTGAACAATGTGGTCTGGAAAACCCTTTCAGTTTTACTCCTTTAACTATTGGTATTGTTCATGAAGCATTATCCAAGTTAGATCCTAGGAAACCGGCTGGCCCGGACAATGTAGAACCTTTCTTTTTAAAGATAGCTGCAGATTTTATTGCTCCACCTCTTACTTCTCTTTTTAACCTCTCCCTCAGCACAAATGCAATTCCAAAAGTATGGAAGTCTGCTTATGTCTTGCCTTTACTGAAAGGAGGGGAGGCAACTATTTTAAATAACTATAGGCCAATCTCTAAATTGTCAGTTCTGGCTAGGTGCTCGAACGACTTGTGAGTGAACAGGTAAAGGAGTTTTTATCTATAAATGATATCCTGTCTAAACATCAGTCAGGATTCAGAAAAGAAACACAGCACCATCACTGCCACACTGAAAGTGGTAAATTACATTACTAGTATTATTAGATAATAAGCAGAGTTGTGCAGCTCTGTTTATTGACCTTTCCAAAGCGTTTGACACCGTTGATCATCGCATCTTAAAGCAGAGGCTATCCAGTATAGGCATATCCAGCCTTGGCAGTGGGGTGGTTTGTGAACTACCTCTCTGAAAGGTCCCAATGTGTTCATTTTGATGGACTGTCTTCTGAGTGGTTAAACATTTCTAATGGTGTACCACAAGGTTCTGTTTTAGGACCACTTTTATTCTCCATATATATATTAACAGTTTAGGGGAAAATGTGGATGAAGCTACTTTACATTTTTATGCGGATGATACTGTGATTGTATTGTGCAGGTCCCTCCATTAAAGAGGCTGGTGTTAAATTACAGGCTGTTTTTAACACTATTCAGACTCAGCTCTCTGAATTAAAGCTTCTTTTAAATGTGGATAAAACCAAGGTAATGCTCTTTTCCTAAAGCAAAAAAAGACACCAGAGCCTGTTTTAGAATATTGTAACTACGCAAGGAACAAAACTTGAAGTTGTTGCCTGTTACAAATACCTTGGTATCTGGCTTGATGATTGTCTCACTTTTAACTTCATGTCAATAACCTGCTTAAAATACTGAGGGTTAGGCTAGGTTTCTTCTACAGGAACACGTCCTGTTTCTCGCTTGAGGCCAGGAAAAGGCTAGTCACTGTGACCTTTTGACCTGTGCTGGACTATGGGGATCTGGTCTATATGAATGCACCTGCCAATTGCCTGGTCAAGTTGGATGCTGCGTATCACATTGCACTGAGATTTGTGACAAACTGTTAAAGCCATTAACCCATCACTGTACCCTGTATGCAAGGGCTGGTTTTGCTTTCACTAACTGTACGGAGGCTCAGTCACTGGTACCATTTTATATATAAAGCACATGTTAGGGAAACTTCCATCTTATATCTGCTCCCCTGATCTCTCGGAGAATTGTAAGTGGCTCTACTGCATGAGATCGAATGCTGTGGTTTTATTAATGTGCCAAACTGCTAGGACTGTCTTAGGGAAGACAGCTTTTAGATGGCAGCTCCTCTGTCTTGGAATAGTCTGCAAATTAAATGGAAACTGAACAATCTGGTGCCACTAATGTTTTTTAAAGCTCGGTTGGATGCTACTCAATCGGAAGCTATTGGTACCTGTTTATGTGGATAACTTTGTAAATGATGCTGTATGATGTCCTTTTTGTTGTTCTATTTATGTTTTTATGTTTCATGTGGAAACTACTTGAGCAGGTCTCCGTTGAAAAAGAGATCAATGATCTCAATGGGATTTTATTTGTATAAATAAAGGTTTGAAATTAAATGAAATTTACAACAAACAATATTCAGACTTTTTTATGATTAACCATTACATTTTTTTTACTTTTTCATGACTGTCTATACTTTATTTATTTGTATTGAAACTTCTTTTAAATAAAGTCTTTATGAAATATTATACTGTATACTTTATTTAAAGACATATTATTTAATATGGAGGCATTTTTATTTAAACTATAATAGGAGACATTTTCTAAGAGATACTATGACTTTTGATTAATTATTAGTATTTATCATACTATTAGTATTCTATAAATAATACATTCTTCTGACTTTTTTATGATTTACCATTAAAGTTTACGAGACAAGATACCCTTTCTCTTATTATTACGAAATACTTTAATGGTCTTGTAATCGTTTTTTACTTTAAAAATACATGTGCATGCCTTTTTATATAATAGTGTTCCATTTTCTTGGTCTCCATATATACTTTGCTGTAACAACGTAGTTTCCCCCCCTTGTGGGACGAATAGAGGAATTCTGCTTTAATAACATTACTTAGAAATACAAGGACTTCTATACGGCATATTATATCATGACTTTTTTTTTTTTACATACAATGCTGACAATTGTGAATGAGACACTGTCATGACTTCTAAAGCGTCACCTGTTGTAGGCGCTGACCAGCAGGACGTTGTTGTCCATGTGCGGAGTTGTAGGTGGGGATGCTGCTGATGGGGATGAGCAGCTGGGTCTGGGTCTGGGGTCTGGCTGCAGTTCTGCTGGTTCTGCAGGGCCGACAGAACCTGGGCCAAGCGTGCCGGGGGGAAGCACGCCCCCCGAGCCCCCTTTGATCTGCAGCACGTTGGAGCTGTTGACCAAGATGTTTTGTGGGATGGTGTGGACCTGCACCGCGCAGAGATGGGGAAGAAGCGCGGGGCGATGGTCATGGGGGCGGGGGGACAGCGTGGGGGGCTCCTTGTTCTCGTCGTCCTCGTCGTCGCTCTCCACCTTGATGACGTCCTCGTAGGCCACTTTGTGCGCGGCGCTGAACTTCTTGGGCTCCGGCCGGCTCCTGATCCTCATGATGGGGGGTCTTGCTGAGGGCGATGCTGCTGCGGGAAGTCTCCTCCGCCTCGCCATCCTCCACCTTCACGAAGCTGCCGTCGAAGGTGAGGTCGTTGACCGTCTGCTGGATCACTGTCTCGTTGTTTCGCTTCCACCATCGTCCTGGTGAAGTTTTCCTCGCCCGGGTGGAGGCGAGCGTTGTGGGCCAGCAGGTGGTGTCGTAACTGGAGGGGAGAGATGTGGGTCAGTACCTCGTGAAGAGACACAGGAGTACAAGTGATCACATGTCTGCAAGACTTATAGAAACGGGTCACAATAAAGTGGTCCAATGAACATTCAACATGCAGTTGATATTATTCTGTTAACAATTTTTGAATTTTCATTACTTTTGAGACCAAAGAGAAAATAAAGTGTATACAATTAAAGAAATTATAATCATCAAGTGTAGAAATTACCTAGACCCTTGGAAACTCAGTTTAATGAGAGATGGAGAATGACTGAAATGACGAATGTCCTTGTGATAAAGACGATGTAAACTCAACTCAGTCAAGTGTTTTCATCAATTTTATCTTTTTTTTATCAAAAAGACAAGGAATTACTACTTTAAGAACATATTAGTCTCATCATGTACAATGTGTTTGAGCACCAGCCAATAGAAGCACGAGTTGTACATAGTGATGTCACTGTGGACACTATAGGAAAGGCAAAACCCAGAAAAGGCCTCTTAAAGCTGCTGCTGCTGCCATCAGGCATTCACATATTGGAATGTAAATGAATTGTCTTTGTGTACATCTGTTTGAATACTTCCACGCCTTTAAAGTGACCCATTAAGTATCTTAAATCCAATCCAATGCCTTTTTAGTATTCTACCTCTTGGTGTGGTAGTCACACTCCATGCAGACGTACGAGGTGTTGATGATGACATCGGGATTGCTCCGTGTCCACGTGCATGGTGAACAGGTTGAGCTCCGACGTCTGGAAGCTGCAATATTTGCACTCGTAGCCCCCTTCCGCATGTTCAGGTCCTGGTAGTGGTCACGAGGCTGCGTCCTCTGCCCACTCCTCCTGCAGAGCGGGGGTCTACCGAGGAGAGGGGGGGGAATGCCTGTTACTGTACTCTGCGCCAGCTGCTTCTGGGACATCCTCCATGTCCTGGTCTGAGTCAACGGCTTCTCGAGGGGGCACCATGCAGGGGGTGGTGGATTTCCTCCTGCTCGCCATCCTGCCGATCGGAGAGCACTGTGGGGGGCCACGCGGTAAAAATCAGTTCGAGACCGCCTGCTGTGGCTCCATAAAGTAGGATTGATTGACAGTCGAAACGTTTTTCCTTTATCTTCAATTCCTGAACAGAAAGAAATTAAAGTGGTGAGAAACAGAAAACAGAACACACATACATTCTATTTAGTGTTTGGATCAGTTATGTCAAATTCTGCCAACGTTTCTTTTAACTTATGTGTGTTCAGTGCGCGAAATGGTGTGAAAATAGACATTGTTGTTGCCATAACGACGACCGTAAGTGACACACCTGAACTAAAATCACATAAAAAATAAAATAGAAGACAATATGAGTTGAAAGTTAATTAAAATAGTGGATTTAAGGTATCAGAGTTTAGCAATCTGGTAAAATAACATTTGCAAAATTTCTATTTTGTACTCTGTTGGTTGAGATCTCTTAAAATGACTTTTTAGTGAATTGTTATAGATTATCTCTGGTATTTTGAACCACGTTTCTGAGTGTAGTCTAATTTCCTAGTAATGGAACAATAATAGTCATTTTATCACTTTAAACAAACCTCTTGCTACTCGTATAATCTGGCTGGACTAATATACTAATGATTAGTATAATTGTTAGAAATCTGTCAAATTGAGATGAATTGATGGAGCTAATGTTGCATGTTGCCTGACACACCCACACACACACACACACACACACACACACACACACACACACACACACACACACACACACACACACACACACACAACACACACACACACACACACACACACACACACACACACACACACACACACACACACACACACACACACACACACCACACACACACCAACACACACACACACACACACACACACACAGCTGTGTTTATAAATACACAGGGAAGACAGCAGCACTAGCAGCAGGGTAGCTAACGGTAGCTAGCTAGTTATGTTTACCGGTCTCTCCACAGTGCAGCGGATGTGAGGCGTGTGTACCCGTTAACGGATAAACAGTCTGCTTGTCAGCTCAGTGTGTGTTTACCTGTTGAAACGACAGCCGTTTACCCCGCATCTTGCAACAAACGTGGAGCTTGCTAGCGGCTGTAGCTCTGTAGCATCTCTGGTTCGGTGTGTTGATGCGCAGTCCTTCCGCCTTTTACCCAAATACACCGAGGAGCCCATCTGCTTTAGTCCGGGACACGGAGCCACTCAAACGGCTAGTTAACAAGCTAAACTACCGCCTGTTAGCTCCAGTTTCAGCTAGCAGGCTATTGCTGCTGCAGATCGCATTGTTTACGTGTTGCTTCGTTAGTAAAAAAGACAGTTTAATAAAAAAGGCACCGATAATTCACCGAATCTGACGATGGCCATTTTCATACCCGGCGCTCCAAGCAAGAAGCAACGGTAAAGAAATATATCCGGATTGAACCTTTCAAAATAAAAGCTCCCACGAAATGAAAGCCCAAATATAAAGAAGAAAAACATGATATTATTGATGCATTCAAGAGTTTTTGCAACTTAAAACACAAATTAGGTAAAGAGAAGAAAACTTTGATAAATTGATTTATAATTTGAGTTATTATAAAGTGAATTTGCGAAATAACTAGTGACATTAATTATTATTATAAAACACCTCACAAACAACAACATGCCTTTAATTATACGGTATAATTAAAGCCGTTTTAAAATATCTTCATATTTAAACTTCAAATTAAATATATTATATTTATTGAAAAATACGCGATTTAAATATTGTTTTACTAAAATACCCTGCTGTGCCTGTACGTTGACATTATTTGTGGATTATTTGTATTTATATGATATTACTGAAACAGTTCGCAAATCATTTACTTTGAAGGGCTCCATGTAAAGCGGAAACGGCCTCTGGTATGGCGACGTTAGTCTGACGGATGTATCTGTACGTGATTGCGTCATAGACAGACGTCAGGAGTTCCAGCCCTGTTCTTTCCTATCAGTGGAGCAGCAGACTCACCATGTACTGAGTTAAGTTATGTAAGACGTTACAGTCACACACTGTACCAAACACACCGGAGCCCTCTTTAACAATCTTTTAATCAAAGTTACCTGTACTACAATGTCCAAATACTTTGTTACATATACTTATAATGCAAAGAAAAAATGCATTAGTGTTATTCACAGGCCCGGTTCCAGAAATGACTAAGGGTGCATCTGAGATTAGAGAGGGTGCAGTGGTAAAGTGCTATTTTTATAAGTGGGGAGTGTACCTAACACCCTCTAAGGGGGTCCTCACCTCCTCCTGGGGGGGGGGGGGGTCCGGGGGCATGCCCCCCCGGGAAGATTTTTTTTTTAAATATTGAAGTTAAAAGCATCAATCTGGTGCACTTTGAGAGCAACATTAAGAGACCTATGGATCTATGTGCTCTTTGCTTGATTATGCCTTCCCAGTCCCTTATCACATAGCCTATAAGAGCATGGCGCCAGTTGTTGTAGCCAGTTGTGGTGAAGGCATCTGACTTACTTGAACTGAAATGTCTACATGCATAGCAGAAGATGGCATCTTTTTACATGAATATTCCAGCCAATCTCTGTTTTGAAACCATGAGCTGCAAAATGAGCGCCTCCCCCCGCTGGACAGGCGAGTTGGGTACTTTTTAAATATACCTGGGCAGGCTCTGTTTTGCAGAGGTCCTCTGGCACTTGCGGGCCGCTGAGGGGTGGCGGTGTTTGGGGTAACGAAGACGGCTGTGGCTGCTCCGCCTCTGTGGGCGAGGCGGGCAAAGCCGAACTGTTATTACCTGCAGTAGATGCAGTGTATGCTGGCGATAAGGGCTGGTTGTTTTAACCATTTTCTGATGTCCATCACTGACTGCTGTGTCAGCACCTTGCAGATGATGAATGTGCAGCGGCACAGGTCACGCGCACCTGACATAATAACGTTACTTACCGTTTAAATTTGATCAAATAAATGCAGCAGACAATGCTATTGAACCACAATTACAATTTATTTTATTTCAACTATATTCTTCTTCTTCTTCTTCTTCTTCTTCTTCTTCTTCTTCTTCTTCTTCTTCTTCTTCTTCTTCTTCTTATATTATTATTATTTTATTATTACTATACTATGTTAGTAATAGTAGGCAAAATGTAATATTTTTCACTTTTCATTTTTTCACTTTTCATTTTTTTTTACTTTTCATTTTTCAAATGAGGGTGCATAACGACTCAACTGAGGGTGCAATGCACCCTTATGCACCCCCGTAGAACCGGGCCTGGTTATTCAGATCATTAAACTAATATGTTGTATTCTTGTAAGCAGACGATACAGTATGTCACAGTAGAGCAAAATTACAATAATAATAAAAAATTACAGCGTTTTTAATGCTTAGGGTCAGAGAGGTGGGAAGACGTAAGTTGGAGACGAGAGACAGTTGTAACACGGGACAGTTGTAAGTTAACGCCTTCAATATCTCCAATCACAAACAAGCTAGAGTGATGAAACTCACTCTGCACATGCTCAGTTAGATCGAAAGATCGCTGTGAAAAAAGGAGCCACGTTTAAATCTCTCGCGAAAGATATCAGCAAAAGTGTGTTTCTGAGGTACAAAATGTTTAAAAATGATATGATGTCTTTTTTGGACTGTCTTGGAGGTCAAATGTCTATGAATCCAAACTAGTATTATTAGAATCACTGTTTCTGTTTTTGCTAAATATGGGTCAAGCTAGCAATCAGGCAGGTTCCACTGGGGGTGAAAACATGACTGGTGGTCCTGGGACGGTAATACGGACCACAAAGGGGAGAAAAAGAAGAGAAACCGCTGTCCTCACAGACACTCCTATAAAAAATCTACTCGAAGCTGAAAAAAAAAGTCTAAACACAAACAAGTCTCTAAAGCGAAGAGAAAATGAATTTCTGCAACAAAAAAACAAAACAACAAGAAGCAGAAGATTCAGGACTCATCTGATGGAGATGAAAGCTCAATACTGCATTGTGTGCCCTGCAGCTAACTCCATACTCCAGGTCCAAGGAGATCTGGCTGCAGTGTTGCTCCTGTAAAGCCTGGGCACACAAGGACTGCACAGATGGAGTGACTTTTACACCTGACACAACTGTGAATCAGATTCATTCCATCTGGTGTTGGGCTCGACATTATGGCCCATTCCCAAACTGCCCCCTACACCCTACCCCTACACCCTATCCCTACACCCTACCCTCCGTTTGCCCGTTCACGCGGAGGGTCCGCCATATTGAGGGCTGTCCAAAGCAACGAGTGTGAGGGGGTGGTGGCTATCAAGCCCTCAAACAGCGAGTCTGCAGCGGTGCTGACTTGAGACCGGTCTCTAACTGACCGGAGTCACGCTGTGTGTGTCCGTCAGGAACACTCTGTTTACAAGTAGTTCAAGCAAACATCCACTGATAAATTGCGATGTTAACAACGGCCCAATCCCAAACCACTCCCTCGACGCTACCCCTCCGTGATGGAGTGAACTCCGTCTGTAGCCACACTCGCAGCTCAACGAGGCTCCCTATATGAGGTATGAGGTTATCATGAGGTTGTTAACATCGCAGTTTATCAGTGGATGTTTGCTGGAACTACTTGTAAACAGCGTGTTTCCTGACAAGTGGAAAGTTGCTTTGGAACAGCACATGTTTGCTGTAATTCATCATTTGTAAAATATTATACTACATGGGCTGTATGATGTAAATCTTGTACCGTAAATGTTGTATTAAATAAAGTTAATATTACCGACGTAGATTAACGTTCCTGTAGCTTCTTATTGCACTTGCAATTGTTTTAGTTACTTGTGGGCTACTTAACATGAATAATCACAGTTACTATCCTTTTACTCCATCACATTTCAAAAAGAAATAGGCTATTGTTATTTTAACTCCACCACAGTAATCTATCATCAGCTTTACTTTTTAGATAACGTTTTAACTCACAATTGATCATAACAGGCTTCAACATATACATTTTTATATATTACCAAGTGGTTTCATGTACAACCCACACAAGTATCATGCTAAATGAAGCTCTGTTGCTTGGATATCACTAGATCCTGATGTCAGCGTAATATAAAAGTACATAACGATTGATGTGTAATTTAGCATAATTTACTAGCTATCTGCTAACTGCCGCCTCGTTAATATAAATCCAATACCATGCTGTCATGAACGCGCGGTGCTGTTACGTGTACACAAATTCACTGCTTAATGTGAACGAGCCTTTTGGGCGGCGTGGTTAAAGTTGCGCATGCTCTATGAGTGCACATACGGGTACTTATCAGGCATGCCGGGTAATCTGTGACGTTTCGCTCTCTCAAAAATTGGGCCATTTTGTCATCATGCGCCATTGAGCAACTCTCATAGGAATGAATGAGGCCCCGCCTCCCACGCTGTATCCAGGGCTGCAGTCGGATAGTTTAAAAATCAGCTCCTAAGTTCTAACCCTATGGTCTATTCCTTGACCTCTGAGTGAAACGTCACGGGGTTAAGGGATAGTGGATAGGAGAATTCAAAAGGACTTAGGAGAAGAGACTGCGGTACTTTAGAAAATCCGAATGCACTTTCACTATCCGACGTGTTTATGATGCGCCAGCGGACGTCATTGTGTGCGTCTGCTGCTGTGGGGAAACCATGGAAACCACAGTTTTCTATACAGCGGACTACAACATGGATGTTTAATAAGAACGAGGGACTACTGTGAACTCACCTGGAGACTCTGCACCGTGCTCTGATGCTGCTGCTTTGCTTTATGAACGTGGACAACAGAGAAACATATTCTTCATGACCAAAGTTGGAATTGAAATACAAAGGAAAGTGAAACTTATGCTCGTCCCCCTCTCCCTCCGGTCCACATTAATACAAATGATCCCAATACGTATGATTGTATGAACTAAAGATCTTAAAATCAATACAGATGTATTTATTATAAACGTTAGTCCTTACCATCTATCACGGTGTATATCACCATTCAAACATCTTTTAAAAGTTGAACAAACCCCACACAGCTCAGTAAAGACTGAAATGTTGACTTTATTTAATAATTTCAGTGAAAACTAACGTTCATATTTCTCTTTTTGATTATAATACTGATGAACGTTCAAAACAAAGCACTTTGACAACTTACCACCTACGTTTTAAAATGCTTAATACGCACCGTAACTTTCATGATATCATTTCTCGGTCATAATCGGTTGTTTCCGTGAACGGCCGACTGTTGAGTGACGGCAAATGTTGCGGCTGCAAGGCATTGTGGGGCAGCATTTTCGCTTCTCCTGTCGGTTAGGGAGGTCCAGTGGTTCCTAAGCTAAAGGAGGTTATAAAGGAAGTTTGAAACCTCCTTTCCTATCATTCTCATCATTCTAGAGAATTCGAACGGCACTTATCATGGCTGCCACTGAGGGACTTCCGGGTCATTTCACTCCTTTAGGAAGGTTCCTAAGCTAAATGGACTATTCGACTTCAGCCCAGTTTCTTATTATACATCCATGGCGCTCACACATGAGCGTGCGACGGTGCGTTCAGGGTCCTCGGTAAATAATCGGCCCTTTCTGTGTCGACCCTCCATGGGCGAATCTTTCCTTCACGGGGAGTTTTGCGGCGGGACGGGTCGCCAGAGAGTACCACAGCTTTATAGCTGCGGCCCCACAGCTGAGGGCATGCCCTTTAACACAGTGTTGTGGGGAATGGAAACTCAGCTGTGTACTATCAAAGTGGATGGACAGGACGCTGAAACGGGGCTATTCACTCCAGTTCTGCAGCGTCCCACCCCCTTTTATGGGCATGCGAGAGGTGAAGCTATCCTCTCGAGAGGGGATGAGTTTCCTCTTAGCAGAGATTCAGGCTCTGATGCAGAAACAGGCTGTGTCTGTTGTGCACTCTCAGCACAGGGAAGAGGGTCTTTATTCCATATACTTCCTGGTTCCCAAGAAGACAGGGGAATTCAGACCTATTCTAGATCTCCGCGGCCTGAATCGCCACATTTCCCACAGGAAATTCTGCATGCTAACTATGAAACAGTTACTGGGGCTGGTGCAGCCAGGCGATTGGTTCACCACCATCGACCTGAAAGACGCGTACTTTCATGTAGAAATTTCTCCAAAGCACAGGAAGTATCTGCGTTTTGCCTTCCAGGGAATAGCCTACGAGTACAACAGGCTGCTGTTCGGCTATTCCCAATCCCCACGCACATTCAGCAAATGTGTGGCCACAGCGCTTCAACCGCTGCGCGCACACGGCATGAGAGTTTTCTTTTACATAGACGACCTCATAGTCATGGCTGGGTCACGGGAACAGGCAATGTTTTGCACAGCACAATTGATCACACACCTAACCAGATTAGGCTTTGCGATCAATTGGAAAAAGAGCACCCCCATAACTCACCAACAGGCGTTGTATTTGGGTGGGGTGCTGTCAGAGAGCAGACGTGCGTCCCTTCTTCAGGGGGTACGCAGACTGCGACAGGGGGCAACAGTGACAGCTTTTACTGTCATGCAGACGCTGGGTCTCATGGCGGCTGCTCACATGATGGTCCTGTTAGGGTTACTACATATGCGCCGCCTGCAGAGGTGGTTCTCCAGCCTGCGCTTGGATCCCAAGAGGCACAAGCGGCGGCTGGTGACCACACCCCCCCTCAGTGAGGGGCAACCTCTGGTTTTGGGGGTCCCCGGATCACCTCCGGAGGGGGTCTCCACTGGGACGGGTGACCTCCTACATCACAGTGTTCACGGATGCATCCGGAACAGGATGGGGAGGGACCTGCCTGAAGAGGGCTATAGGTGGGCACTGGGCTCTAACAGAGTCTCGACACAGCAACCTCCTAGAGCTACGGGCGGTAGTGTTAGTCCTCCAGCATTTCAGGCCCCTAATTCAGGGGGAACATGTAATGGTCAGAAGCGACAACAGCACCACAGTGGCTTATATCAACAAGCATGGCGGAGTTCGATCCGCCGCCTCGTTGACCACAGAGGAGGAACTGTGGTTATGGGCTTCAGAGGTGGTGTTATCTCTGAGAAGTGAGAACCCTCCATATCCCGGGACTGGAGAACGGGGGAGCCGACCTCATGTCGAGGGGCGGCCCCCTGCCAGGCGAGTGGGGGCTTCACCCCGAAGGTGGTGTAAGGAAATATTTGTATGTATTCATGCAAACTGTGAAGAAGCTTGAAAATGATTTGAGTAAGAAAACTGTGAACTGTTTTTTGGGGCCTGTGAACATTTGGTTTTGTGAGGACAAAGGAAGAGGGGGAAGGTGTGGAGTTAACATACAGTCATCTCAGATCCCTGTGATAAGGAAGCTGAGCCACTGGGATTGGGGAACTTAAGATGTGAGCTGTTGATACTAATTTGGGCAGCCAATCACTGGTCTGGAAGGGGGGCGCAGATAACTCCTCCTCTGGTCAGCGAAGTATTTAGACAGGAACCCCGCGGTGTGCCTCCCTCTCTCTCCTCTCGCTGGCACAGGTAATTATGGGATCCCACAGATAAACTGTATTTAATTTGTACTGTACTTGATTGTATTGCATTGTATATTACCATTAAAATGGATTATTGTTACACGGTTACTTGTATGCTCTGGGTTTCCTTCCTGTAAGATAACGGCTTGTGTAGGGACGCGAGGAGATTTAAGAAAGCAGACGAGTTGTCCACTAAATCTCCTAACAAATGGTGATCTCGACGCCGAATAAACATGAGCTGTGGAAGGATTCAGACGACCACACTGGGTCGGGAACAAGCACTTTTAGACGCCTCGGACAATAGCAGGGCCCTGTAGGATTGTCTGTAGGCGTTTCAGAGTGTTTTTGAAGTTTGAATGGAGTATACAATGCATATTTTTTACCATGTTAGGAAAGTTATATAAAACACGTGAACGTTGATCGCAAGGTACAGAGAGTCCTGCGTGACAAGAAATAAAGCAGTTAGCGTGGATCTCAGGTAATTTATTCCGGAGTGGCGTGGAAGCGGTGCAGTTCGTGGGTTGTGGGTGTGATTCCCACACGACGGAACCTGGATGCTCGATATTTTCAGATTGAGCCGCCGTTTAAAACTGGGGGTAAAATAACAGTCTGAGGCCAAATAAGCGAAAGTGTCAGTGGACTGTTATCTGTTAAATCCTTGGGAGAGAGCGCTAACGTCACCTACATTGTGACGAGACCGGCTCCCGTTTCCCTTGTCTGTAAAAATTCATTTGAAAGGCTGACGTAAACATAACGTTGATCGCAAGGTAGGCAGAGAGTCCTGCGTGACGACATATGTAGCACGTTATCAAGCTAGACAAACTGTACGGGGAATAAATCTGTGTGATTTTTACCTGAATAACCTGTGTGAGCATTGTCTGTGGAAATCAGACATTCGATCAGAAGAGTGAAGCTCATTTGTGCTCTGCTGCTGCCATCTAGTGGCTGAAAAGGGGGGAAGCACGTTAATTGAGTCAGATAAATAAAAGCGAAGTCAATATAGTGCGTATATTTAAATAAATGAGCTGTCTGTAGGTTGTCATTGTTGATTAGTACAGACCTTGTTTTATGTTGGTAAATGTAATGATACAAAAGCAAGCTATTCATCACAATTGTATTTTTAGGTTATGAATAAAACAAAAAGTAGTGGCCTAAGGGATAAGCAGAAAGGTTTTTGAACGCTTGTCAGTTATGACAGGGCGCTTAGGTTTGCAATGTGCGCCATCACGTTAAAACAGGATTGGTGGCATTTTCAGTTCATTGCTTGCTTCCACACGCCTTCCCCCTCCTTGTCTCTTTCACGACTATAGTTAATGCATTAGAACGATTGTCAACTTGCCGTGTTTCTAGGAATCGGACTCGCTGTTCCGGAACGGCCTTTCAAAATAAAAGCCGAAGGCCGCTGTTCGCCAGAGAGGCCTTCACAATAAAACAGTAATTAGCTTAACAATATATTTAACTTATATTGCGTCCTTAAATATTGATTTTAATTCATTACAGATCTAACCTGCTTGCAACACAACTTAGATAAACAATTTCAAGTGGTTAAAGGGGGTTTCCTGTCTGGCTCATTTGATTTAGAACTGAAGTAAGGGAGAATAGTGTTTTATGAGTCATTCCTCATGGTTTCTGAAGATAAATCATCAGTTTGTCTGGACTTTGATATAGAGATAGGATCATGGTGGAGAAGGAAGACCTTTTCTGGTTTCAAATTAAAGAAGAGTTTAAGGATGAAGTAAGCAGGACTTCAACTGGTCAAAAGAGATTTTAAAGTTTAATATTCTTGGTTAGCAAACAAGACATCTGATTATTATGTCACACATGATAATCTTGTTATAGAAACTAGCTTAAAATATTGGAGAAAATATGTAGATGTTCTTTCGTAGTGTGTGGAATATGTGATGCTGGAAACATGTACGTTTTTCAATGTATAGGAGAAAATGGTTTCCTGAAAGAGTTATGTTGGGTACATATGTAGCAATGGATGAAACAATTTTTAGAGTGAGTTTTTGTAATATCATTTGTAGACATCAATTAGGTTGTTTAGATGGCATTTAACAATTAAGACAGATAGTATGATTACAAAGAGTCAGAGTGGAAAGGGTTGGATTTATTTAACCTCAGTGTGCTAGATTTTTTATAGGTAATGCGTCCCGAGACCTGGACTCCCCCTCTGAGTTAGAAAAGGCTACGATCCCGACCCTCCAAGCGGACAAAAGACCTAACCCAACGGGAGACTCCTCCTTCTCCATCGAACAGACAGAGAACCAGAGCTGAAACAACAACAACAAGACTGCAGCCAGAACTATCTCCACCTGTGGCATCCAGAACCAAACAGCATGCTGACGGGCAGAAATCTACGCTCATCAGTCCCTCAGACGGGACCATGAAGTTCCAAGCTGAGCACAAGAGCAAAGTGTGGGACATGAGAGCAGAATCCGCCCTACATAAAACAGCAGGGAGACTGTAAAGGAGGAGATGAAATGCAAAGCAGTGCAAGAACATGAGCATGATGGGGCATGCAGATGTAACTGGGCCAATGGCTGCCTAAAAGAGTTACAGCTGATGAAGTTACAGCTGATGGACTGAAGAGAACACAGAATCAGAGGAGTTGGCATGGTCGATTAGAAGTGAGGAGGCCGGGGTCACGGCTTGAGAAAACCAGAGGAGGAGAAAAGGAAAACGGGAATGAGTGAGTTTACACATAAACACACTTATTCACAAAACGCACATTTAAAGCATAAATACGTAAAGACAGAAAGATTTATTAAATTAAAAATAGCAGTAAACTATTAGAGTAAAATGAGAACACACTGAGGGTTAAAGGGGGCCACATGACAGAGTACAACCATATTCTTCAATCTTTTCACCATGTTAACAAAATATTCTTTGACATTTTTTATTCACGTGTGAATAAAGTAGTGGGATAGTTTTAGGAACCACTCTATAAGACAAATCTTTATCTGTATGGATAATGTTAAAGGGAGAGCTGGTGCCAAGCCAGATATCGTATTCCAATCTAAATAATTGATTTCACCATTGTAGCATAGTTATTACCATAGGAAATATGAAATGACTTCTGTTTTTAAATCCTTGATAAAGGAGGGAGTAATGGTTGCATGTTCGGACATCCAGGGTTCCACACACTGCTAAAGAGTTTAACATTGGTTTTTAGGTGGACCAGAATTGATGACATGTGGTTGTTATACCATTGTTATCGTGAACAAAACATAAATAAGGACATAGTATCTGCTTGAAGATGAATGGATTTCATATCCTAGAGGGGATTAGTTATTGTGAAGACTCCACAAGGTATCTACTAATGTATTGTAAAGAACTTGAATTGACTTGATAAATAAGTAAAGATAAGAAGATGTATGGACCATAAATTAGTCAAGTGGTAAATAAAAATAGCGGAAAAGAGGGGAACTATTAAAGGGAAGTGGAAAATCAGTCTAATACACACTGATAAAAAAAGGGGGGGGGCATGAAGGAAGTATGCACTGGACTTTTTATTCGTGTGTGAATTTGGTAGTGTTTTAATTTGTTACAGTATTGATCAGTTCAAAGGGAGAGTTTTAGTAACAGCTCTATAAGATCAGATAAATATTTATTTATTTGGTCATGTTGAAGGGAAAGCTGGTTCTAAACAAAATATAGTATTTCAATTTGAGGTACTGGTTTCATGTTCAGACACCCAGAGTTCCACGTACTGTTAAAGAGGGTAACATTGTTCTTTAAGTGCACCAGAATTGAAGATAAATTGATAGAATGAGTTATGGAATACATAGCCGATCTTTACAGATCCTAGTAATGTTTTGACACAAGATAGTGATGTACACATGTTTCTGAAATAGATCTATTAGTCATTTTAATACTAATTAGGTGTAAATGAATTGCAGTAATAGTAATAGTACAATAAGGAAGTGACATTTTTTTGGCTAGACACTTTTCAGGGAATGTGGGAAACAGCAAGGAGGGGTTGGAGATATCTTGAACATTATAGTTGTAATTGTGAATTAATAAATGATGGCGCTCCATATATACAGATTTGTATAGACGGAGGATGCTGGCCTGTGCTGGAACATCAAAGTCTCTGCAGAGCACGACACATGGCCAAAAAGACTGAGACCAACTGACCGACAGGGTAACTTGGGAAGGCACTGTCAATGACTGACTCTGCGGTGAACCTGACCAAACCTGACTTTACAACCTGACAGTGTGAGTGTGAGTGTGTGTATGTCTGCACCTGATCAGTGCAACTGCATGATTTAAAACGATGACTAATCAAGCATGTTTTGGACTAACACATTATTTTTGGGTGATAATAATGTGTGAAATGAGAGGTTTCCTAACATTGCACAAAAGGGGAAACCGTATCTAATCTGCTTCATGATGTTTCACTCCCACAGGAGGTGGCCGTTTGCAGAATGTGAAACTCAAACTATGACATTTGGAATTCTGTTTCTTTTAGGACTGAATGATGGGGAGAAACACTCTCAAGTGTTTACTGGGAAAATGTTTGGTATTGTCTTATAATCCATTATGACCTGAAGGTTTTCTTCCCATACAGGTTTTTGTTTACACATGAGAATGTGTAAAAAAGGGGGAGTGTAAACTTTACAATGTACATTTTTCATTTAGGGACTGAAAGGAACCGGCTGGCACAACTCGATTGTTCAATCTGACCATTGATTGACAGTTTTAGAATTGACCTGCTCCATATTTGGGGATAACACACTGTTTGATGAATGTTGACATGTCTCTAATATTGATTGAGTTATAGCAGGTAACACAGATAGAGAATCAGTGGCCAAGGGGCTGCTGAGAGAGATGTAAGTCCAGAATGGAATACTGGAGAGGCTGACCGGTGAGTAATGTTTCAACAGACAACATCATGTAACTAGCCTGGTAAAGAAGTAAGAGCCATAGACTTTATTGTTTAGGTCATTATGGGGATATACATTTCATCTACATTTGTAATAGAAAGACATTTGATGACAGTTTGTTGGAATTTTGTATTCATTTTTTTAGTAGGATAATATCTAAGAACTGACGGGTAGAAGCAGTATCACCAGGAAGCCATTCACTTTGTTAGTATTGTGATTTTGGTTGTTTTTGAATCCATAAGATTAGTGTGTTTCTTTACCAGAAACATTAGCAGTTCAAATCATATTTTTAGATTTTTAATGGGATCTCAGGGATTTCATTTAAATAAATACAGATGCTTGTCAGAAATTCAGAGCTATTGAAATATGTTATTTAGTTTACCTAAAGATGTTGTGGTTCTTATTTAGTGGGCACAGTCCAAGTATTAAGATTCTGAAGCTGCACAATTAATTTAGAAAATCTGTGCTCAGACGTCTGTTGTTTTAAGACACCCCACCCACAGGCTCCAAGTTGCCACGCACTGGTGGGTCAAACAGCCGAGGGCCCCAGAGCCCGGAGCGTAGGCTTGAGGGATTTGTATCAGATTTCTCCACACAGGTTGTGGATGCCAAAAGGGGGACCCGAGACGCAGGAGGCTGACTGTCAACCCCAGGCTCTCCGGCCCCGACCGAGTGACCCAGAGGACATCCCATGCCGTCCGCCTACAAGGAAAGGGGGACAACTGGTACCACTGTGCGGAGCCAGTGTGCGGCGGGGGAAAACACCTGCGAGGACCCTAGACGACATCAGGACAGATCTGGCTCTCGTCATGGAGGTCGACATCAGCAAGCCGGAGGAGAAGGAAGACATCTCTCTAGCAGGCAGCCCAGAAGCCGCCGTCAGCGGATCAGAGGGGACAAAGACACGGCAAGCCAGGATGGCACAGGGGACTCCACTCTCCGCTGAAACAGGAGTGTGTGTTAAGTGCAACAAGACGGTGTATGGAGCCAGCCAGGCCTGCCAAGCTATGGGCAGCCTCTACCATGACAGCTGCTTCACCTGCAGCGCCTGTAGTCGAAGGCTGAGAGGGAAGGCGTTCTACTATGACGCAGGAAGGGTTTTCTGTGAAGAGGACTTTCTGTACTCTGGGTTCCAGCAGTCTGCAGACAAGTGCAACGCAGGTGGACATCTAATCATGGACATGCAGGCCGGCAGGCCCTGGGGAAGTCTTACCGCCCCGGTTGCTTCCGCTGCGTCATCTGCAACGAGAGCCTGGACGGAGTGCCCTTCACTGTGGACACTGAGAATAAAAAGTATGGAGACTCAGCAGACAAGGATGCAGTTTTTTGCAAGTGCCTTGTGTAAATTGCACTCTCTTTTTTAAGAGTGCAAAAGAGGGAATTGTAAGGAAATATTTGTATGTATTCATGCAAACTGTGAAGAAGCTTGAAAATGATTTGAGTAAGAAAACTGTGAACTGTTTTTGGGGCCTGTGAACATTTGGTTTTGTGAGGACAAAGGAAGAGGGGGAAGGTGTGGAGTTAACATACAGTCATCTCAGATCCTTGTGATAAGGAAGCTGAGCCACTGGGATTGGGGAACTTAAGATGTGAGCTGTTGATACTAATTTGGGCAGCCAATCACTGGTCTGGAAGGGGGGCGCAGATAACTCCTCCTCTGGTCAGCGAAGTATTTAGACAGGAACCCCGCGGTGTGCCTCCCTCTCTCTCCTCTCGCTGGCACAGGTAATTATGGGATCCCACAGATAAACTGTATTTAATTTGTACTGTACTTGATTGTATTGCATTGTATATTACCATTAAAATGGATTATTGTTACACGGTTACTTGTATGCTCTGGGTTTCCTTCCTGTAAGATAACGGCTTGTGTAGGGATGCGAGGAGATTTAAGAAAGCGGACGAGTTGTCCACTAAATCTCCTAACAGTAGTGAAGCAGATCTGGGCCCAGTTCGGGAGAGCGGAATTGGATCTGTTCGCCAGCCGGCTAAACAGCCACTGTGCCCTGTGGTTCTCCGTGGCTTGGAGCGACGACCCACCCTTGGGGGTGGACGCGTTTGCACACGAGCCATGGCCAAGGAAGCTGCTATACGCCTTTCCACCGCTGCGTCTCATTCTTCCTCTCCTGAGGAGAGTGAGGCGAGAACGTCTGTCAGTCATCCTAGTGGCTCCGGACCGCGTCGGGGCTCCGTGGTACTCAGAGATGACACAGATGAAGGTGGGCCAGCCCTGGGCGGTTCCCCAGTTCTGGGGGGCGATGTCTCAAGAGGCAGGTGCAATCGGGGCGTTACCCACTGTCGGCCGTCTTCTCCAGGCTTGGCTCCTGAGAGGGACAGGCTGAGACAGGGTGGATTGTCTGACAGCGTTATTCAGTCTATCCAGGCAGCTAGAGCTGGATCCACCACAGCCTGTTACAGGCCAAAGTGGCTAGGATTCCAGCGATGGTGTGAGGAGCGGGGAATAGAGCCCCTAGCTTGTGAGTTAGGCTCTATTTTATCCTTCTTACAGTTACTGGTGGACAGAGGGCTTGCGCATTCAACAGTGAAGGTGTATGCAGCAGCCATCTCGTCCTGCCATGAGGGATTTGGCGGCAGGTCAGCCTTTAGTCAACCACTGATGTCGCGGTTTTTAAAGGGGGTCAGGAGGCTGCGCCCAGTAGTGCACGCCTCCACCCCACAGTGGGACCTGCCCCTAGTGCTCGAGGCTCTGGCCTCGGGGCCGTTTGAGCCTCTGGTGCTCTCCTCTCTGAAAGCATTGTCGTGGAAAACAGCTTTGCTTCTTGCCTTAACGTCAGCCAAAAGGGTGTCCGAGTTAACTGCTCTGTCGGTACACCCAAGTTGTTTACTGATTCGGGGTGACCGGAGCGGCGCGACACTCAGACCGAACCCGCAGTACACAAAGGTGTAAAATAAGTGAAATAAAATTATATTTAGAGTTTATGATTCATGAAAAAAGTTTCGCCTGATTGCACGCTGCCCGCAGCTCCACCCACTCACTCACAAGCTCGTTTAGTTGGCACTGCATGTTTACCAGGCATTGTTGCTGCTGCTGAAAAAAACAACTTACCTTGGGCAATTTCTTTAAAAAGACGGCCAAACAACCTGATCAAGAAGACCAACCGAATGTAGCTGGTGGTAGCACATCGTACGTTGTGACTGCTGCTACAACAGAACCGAGAGAGGAGGGAGCTAACGTCAGTGCTAGTGCTAACTTGACAGCTAACGTTAACTTGGGGGCTGAAGAGCTATGTGCATCGTTGTGTTGTGTGTGTGGCGTCGCGTCTCTCCAGGCAGTGAGAGGGTTGTGTTGTGCTATAGCTGTATTATTAATATTAATATTGTTCATGGTTGGTGCCGCTGGCTGCTGTTAGAAATTAAAATCAATGTTTTGAGAGCATAGTGCACCTTAAACACACAGTCAGTTTAATTGCTGTTTTATACTGAAAAACCAGAAGTTCTCGTGCACAAGAACTTGTTAAGCTTTTATTCTGAAAATCCTTCATCTCCGGTTAGCATGAGGCTAATATACCATTTACTATAGAGGTGAATTTAGCACCAATATGATATGATGTTGCACATCGAAACCTACTGCTTTCAACACTACAACTATAGACGTCGAGATATTATTATTGTTGGATAAGGTACAGTTTATTTGATTACGTTATTGTTTACAGATGTGGTTAGCATGTGACAACATTCAGACTGACCGGAAACCAAACTGCTGTGAAGTATTTCCTGTATTTTTAGGAGTATTGATTACAGCGTTTAGAATGTGTTAAATGAAAAGTCATGAAAGAGTTAAGGAAGAGAAAAGGCGTGTTTAGATATATATTGAATGTACAATGTCTTTATCCTCTGATATGCGTAACAACGGATATTGAAATGTGGAGAGTCGGCCTGCAGGGAGGAGCCAGCAGAGGATATATATTCAGCAGGCCTGAGGGGACGGCCTCTTTTCTTCACAACCGAGAGCCAGAAATCACAGCTGTATTTCTGTTCGGACTATATTCTGTTTGTGACATTACCACGCTTTTTATTAATTAAAGTACCAATTTGAACCTTCTCAGAGACTCCATTTAGTCTCCTCTTTAAACTTCTGTCCTGGACGCTAGAATAATCACACACAGATAACACTGCTCTTATCGCGTGTGTTCGGCTCTATGTAGGCTACAGCCATAATAGGCTATAGCCTATGTGAAACAATGTAGCCTGTTTTTGAGTCATTTTAAGTTGATTTCATTAAACAGTCAAACGTTACATTGGTGGTCCGTGGATTATTTATAATCAAGTTGATCGAAGTTTGCGTAGCCCATACATGCTCGGGAAATCTGTTGACATGAACATGATCCATCGGGACGTTTCATGTAAATGTAGACCTGTGGCACCACCCCGTGTGCAACAGATTTATAATAGGCCTATGTCTGTGCTGTTGCTATTAATGCACGGATCAGCATTTACCCCCCCCCCCCCACCACACACAAACAAATCCCGGCTCCCCCGGAGACCGTGGTATAGTTCGCACACTGGGGGGCGGTGTGATCGGGAAAGCCCTGTCCAAGAAACGCCTGGCAGGCTGGCTCTGCGAGTGCATTGCACATGCCTACGGACAGGCAGGGAGAGCCTGTCGTGCGCACTCCACACGGGCTGTGGCTGCGTCGGCAGCCTTATTCAACGGTGTGAGTGTGGAGGATATATGCACAGCGGCGTCTTGGTCGACGCCAGGCCCCTTCATAAGGTTTTATCTCTTGGACATGTCGGGCTCTTTCTCCTCGTCTGTGCTGGCAGGGGCAACACAGGACTGGTAGGGGGGACGGGGGTTGTGGGTCAGTTGGCATCTGACCTCCTCCCCGGACGTAATGCGCCTTCGCTGTTCTCGGGCCCTAGCTCTGAGGGTCCCGGGAGGGGCGAGGGGCGCACTGGGCCCTTACAGGGCTGGAGGGCTGCTCTCCTCCTGCCGAGAGCAGGAGGGGGGGTGCCCCCCACACTTTAGTCCACACACTCGGCACGGGGTCAGTGTTTGAGTGTGGGGCAGGGGCTCTGGCGCTCTCCCTGTTATCCTAACCCCCTAAACGCACCAGGAGCGTCTGCGCCACGCTGCGCCATGCTGCGACCTCCTCCTGCGACCTAACACACCAGGCGCGTTTCAAAACGTTGCGGAAGCGGAGCGTCGTGTGTGCAGCCTCGCAGTTGTTGTTGATTTTGGAATATTTCCTGGACATTTTGTACTTCTACAAGTAAGTAGGCTACGTAGTTAAATGGTTTATGTTTGTGTCTGTTTAAATCAGGTTTATTGTTGTTATTTCCTATGTTGTTGTGTTGTAGACTACAGACACAGTTAATAATAATTGTAATATTCCAGTTATAAACGACATGAATCAAAGATGTGTTGCTGTATTTTAGTGGTAAAAAAATATGCATTCATCATCATAATTATTGTATATATATATAATTGACAGTGCCTGTAAACCGGAGGAGAACGCTGCAGTATTCTCCTACTTGAAAGACGGTGGTGGGGGGGAGGAGAAGGAGCCGGTTTTGGGTGCACCCCCTCAACCAGCAAAGCAGACAACAAGGTGATTTTCATCACTTCCTGCCTGCGCCGCGCTGCGCCGCTTCAAAAATAGGATTCATCCTATATTTTAGAAATTCCTTGCGGCGAGGAGCTTCTGGGACGCGCGGCGCGTCTGGTGGAACAGCACCCATTGACTAGAGTGGCCGCGATCTTTGCGAACGCCGCGGCGCAGCCGTAACGCAGCGCAGACGCTCCTGGTGCGTTTAGGGGGTTAGGGATTCAGGGAGGCAGGCGTGTAGTAAGCCCTTTCGGGGCCGAGGGGGCTCTCCCCATCCAGGGTAGGGGGGTCCCCCGGCACTGTTTTTTGAGCACACTTTTTGCGAGGTAAGCGCAGCAGGGTGTGCTCTGTCAGCCACAGCCCAGATTTCTCCTTGGTTACAACCGGGTTAAAGGAGAAGGTGGGGCAGCAGCTGCTGACCATAATAGCCGGTCAGGGGCAGTAGGGTGGAATATTGTTGGACGACAGTGCGCGTATACATCGCGGCTCCACCCACTGTACCCATAGAGTCCAGTAGAGGGCGGAGCCTGTGAGAGATATAACGTCGGATTACGTAGTGTAACCCTTGTTATATTAGCACAGGTGGAGCCCTCTACTCGGGGCACTGTCTGTCCTATTCCGCTCGCTGAAGAGAGGTGTAGGATGATAGTCAGGAGGCGAGGCCTCCTTTTATACGGTGTGATGTGCGCGCATTCAGGTAGGCCCGCCCAGGGCCGGCTACGTCTATAGAAGTCTCAGTGGGAGAATGCTTGCGGGGTAAGAGAGTACCCATAGAGTCCAGTAGAGGGCTCCGCCTGTGCTAATATAACAAGGGTTACACTACGTAACCCGACGTTCTTGCACCAATTGTAAGTCGCTTTGGATAAAAGCGTCAGCTAAATGATATGTTAATATTAGGGCTGTCAGTCGATTAAAATATTTAATCGCGATTAAAATATTTAATCGCGATTAATCGCGATTAAAATATTTAATCGCGATTAATCGCATGATTGTCCATAGTTAATCGCGATTAATCGCACATTTTTGATCTGTTCTAAAAGTACCTTAGAGGAATATTTTTCAAGTTTGTAATACTCTTATCAACATATGAGTGGACAAATATGCTTTATGCTAATGTTTATTATCATTTGAACAATGACAAATATTCTCATGAATATTAAACACAACAACCTGGAACCTCTCTCATTCAATACAAATGGGGTGTGTGTGTGTGTGTGTGTGTGTGTGTGTGTGTGTGTGTGTGTGTGTGTGTGTGTGTGTGTGTGTGTGTGTGTGTGTTGGATTGTTGGAGCTATGTGCAACTCAAGGCATATGCTCGAACGGGAGCTGCCTGGACGCTGCAATCATGTTGCACTGTCCTGAGTGTGCTGACTTTTCGTACAATGTCCCGCTGTCTGTCTGGCTTCCTGCATAAAGTCAAGTGCTCGGCGCAGTTGTGTGGATAGAGCGCTCCTCTGTTTTCATTTAAACAGCTCCTTATATCCGTTAGCGCAGCTAGCTAGCACCCGATGCTAACAACAACAATGCACGTAAGGTCTCTCCCTCGCTCGCTCGGGCCACACATACACACACCCTCCCGGTCCTCCCGATGGCCAGTCGGTGCCTGCTGGTGAGCGTGGAAATGTGGTCTGCCACAAGCAGGCGGCAGGAGCGGGGCTGTCGGCAGCATCAGTTTGTAGATGGTATTTTAAACTCGATGCGCTCTGAAACTACGGGGCGGCCGAGAAAAAAAAATACACATGCGTTAATCGCGTTAAAATAATTAGTGGCGTTAATTTTTTTTTATTTAACGCGTTAACTTGACAGCCCTAGTTAATATATAAAGTCTCTTGCCTGTGAACATCCATCGGTGAGCCTCCAGTCCAAATTTGGAAACATTCTGATCATTTTTTTCAGAAACAAATGAAAAAAGGCAGAATAGATACTTTAAGGCAGTAGTTCTCAAACTTTTTCTGTCAGGCCCCCCACTTTGGAGAAAAAGAAAATCGGGCCCCCCCAACACAAATAGTCAGGCTCAGTGGCGGCGCCAGAGATTTATTTTGGGGGTGCTGTGGGGTAGCTTCACGTTTCATAGAGGGTGCTCAAACATTTAGGGTTTCCCATTAATGTACCGGGCGCTACAGTGGAACTTTCTACTGCAACCCTCCCCACACATATACACAGGGAGACTGTTACAATGAAGGCTCGAGGCATATAGGTGTAAGCAGGGGTAAAGTGCTATTTTCATAGGTGGTGTGTGGACCTCACATAGGGGGGTCCGGGGGCAAATTCCCCCGGGAAGATTTATTTTTAAATATTGAAGTGAAAAGCATCAATCTGGTGCACTTTGAGAGCAACATGAGAGATCTATGGATAAATCTCTCAACACCCAGATGAAACAGAACTGTAGACAGATTTACTTTTTCTTTATGGATATTTTACAAATCATTCCCCTTTTAAACTTTATTTTTGTTTTACTGTCATATAGTATTTCATACCTGTTTTTCATTTATTCTCTTAATGATCATATAAACGTGTGCCTCGGAAATAATTGTTTACATTAATGGTGACCAAAACGTTTGAGACCCACTGAAGACTAAATTGAACTATCTAAACACTCAAAGAGTCCTTTAGCTTACTGAGCCTCTCAGTCTGACAGGAGAGGACTCTCCTCCACTTTGTTGTTGAAAAAGCTCCTTATATCTGTTAGCGTAGCTCGCTAGCACCAGAAGCTAACAACTACGATCTCCGGTACCGGTGCGCTCTCTCTCTCGCGCACACAAAATGGCTCGTTCCACACACACAGAGCCGAGCTTTAATGAAACACAGAGGCCCAGACGTAATAGTACTGCATCATATTATTTTCGAATCAATACTTTTTCAAATGATGATTTTTTTTCTTTCTTTTTTAAATAACCATTTTTCCTCCTGGTCTCTCGCGCCACCCCCGTCATGCCTCTGCACCCCCCACTTTGGGAACCACTGCTTTAGGGTCTGCTGCTCTAACATCAGCAGTTGGTTGATACCATGAAGGCTGTTAGACCTGGAAACATGTTTGTAGGTCACTGTTTTACTTGCTTTATTTTAATATATATATTCACTGTAGTACAGCTAAATAAACACTCCAATTCAACAAAGGTGGTTACAGGATTTATTTCAATTGTACACAATGTGAAGGACATGTATTTGTAGCTTAAACATTTAAAAAAAGCACTAATTAAAACATCTTCAGAGTAAAAACGCATCAGGAGACAGCAGAAAGAACGTTTCATACACACGGCATCTATTGCACGTCTGTCCGTCCTGGGAGAGGGATCCCTCCTCTGTTGCTCTCCCCGAGGTTTCTCCCATTTTCCCTTTAAACTGTGGGTTTTCTTCGTAAGTTTTTCCTTGTACGATGTGAGGGTCTAAGGACAGAGGGTCTAAGGACAGAGGGTGTCGTATTGTCATACTGATATTATGTACACACTGAAGACCACTGAGACAAATGTAACATTTGTGATATTGGGCTATATAAATAAACATTGATTGATTGATTGATCGATCATTGTGTTGTATACATAATTTAACTTTTTAGACAGAAGCTTCAAATATTTAATAAGTGTCACTAATGTCTTAACAATCAATGGGGTCTTTAAGGGTACAAACCTTTTAAATACACAAAGGCATAATGGAGATTTCAATATGGAAAGTCATATTCATTAAGTACAAATATTTCAATTTCCTAAAAACACTAATTAAACAATTTCATTGTCTGGAGTTAGATTTTCTGCAGACAATAAATGTGAATGCAAATGTATTACAGTTTAGCATAACCCTGAATACGACCGAAAGAGTAAACACATTAAAATGTAAAGATAAAATAACATTTGCCTGATTATACTTCATTAATAATTATTGTATGTACAAATCCCACCAAGATTACAAATCTTTTGTGAACTGGTTACATGTTAATTACCAAATAATCTGTGTCAAAGTGCAATGAAAAGCATCTTGCCGCTTTAGAAGCTCCGCTTTCATGAACATTTTTCTAAAATGTGCACACTCAATAAAACCATAATATGTTTTTCTCAGCAGAGTATTAAAAGCATAAAAGCAGTACATGAGAACTTTTGGCTCTAAATATTTCCTGCAAATCACCAACAAAAACACTGTGTACTAATATCTATCCAGGGTAAAAGCATTATATACTTCTTTAATCCAGGCTAAAACACTCAACTTTGGTTTGCCTCAGTTAATTCAGTGTATTTACCAGTTGCAGCTTTGGAGTACACATAATATATATACTGAATTTAAAACATCTTTATAGTCCTGGAGAATTTAAAACAGCCTTAAGTTATTTATCATCTTATTTGAATTGTTGTCAAAGTGGTTTTCTTCCGAGTGCTAATAAGAGCCGATAGAGTTGAACAACAATATTTGATCATTATTCATCTGAGATATTTCCCTCCTTGTAGGCTGGATGTGGGGCTGGATTGGGGGCTGGGGGTGCCACCAGCTGCAGGGATGAACAGAAGTCATATTTAAAACGACTAAAGCAACTACAAACATAGAAGCTCAAGGCAGCTTTAAATCATTGGATGAAGATACTTACGGACGCCAGAGTCCTTAGTGCCAGCGCTGTTGACAGATTCGTCTGAGCCTGTGGAGAAAAGAAGATCTTTATATGCAGAATGGGTGGAGCGTTCGAGGCAGGGTCTGACTCTCGAGAGCAGAATATACCGGGGTCTTCCCTGGATCGCCTGCATCCATTGAGGAACTAACGGCTATAAAAGTGTTGTCCAAGGAAATGTATTTACAACAAAGTTTTTTTTTCCCGAAATGACGTCACAGACTCACAGAAACGTTGTAGTACCATCGTTTGGCCACTACAACATTTCCCCCAACTCATCATATCCTCACTGTGCTGTCTGGACTGCGATCTATTTATTCAATGAACAAAATGTGACAGAATATGAGGTCAAACGTAGAGTCCAGTCGAGTTCTGGTTGTCTCGTCTGGGTGGAAGCTTATAATGAACCCGCATTTAGCATTAAAAAAAATGCACTAAAAGCTGTTATTTTCCCTCTCCATTCGTTTGACTCAGACGAGAGCTCGGAGGCGGGGTCTAAGGCAAACTCAAAATTTGATACACCGGTCCAGTATTTAGCTTAATATTAAACCAGGTTGAAAATGTTTACTATGTAACCGCCCTTGTTTACAAATCAGGAGCTGTGAGTAAGTGTAGGATCCCCCTTTCCCTGTTAAAAAGAATCACTTGATTATCTTGATACTTCAGCACCTTATGTGGTCATCCCCTGCTTGATTTAACACATCTATATACAATCGCCCTACCTCACACAACAATCTAACTATATATCTGAATGTAATGTAGTTTAATGCAAACACCACGTCTTTTCACATCTTTTAAGAAAACGAAAACAAACTTACCCTTCATAAGAGCTTCAGATGCCTCAACATCATGGTCGCCTACACACACACACACACACACACACACACACACACACACACACAATTTACATTGTGTCAGAGATGGGGACTCGAGTCGCACTTAAGTCGCACACACAGAGACTTCAGACTTGACTTGGACTCGTGACCAAAAGACTTCAGACTCGACTTGGACTCGTGTGTTGGGACTCGTGAACAATCATTGTGTTTTCTATTTTTGGCGTATTAAAGGTGGGGTAGGTACATTTGAGAGAAACCGGCTCGAGATTGCTAGAATTTGAAAATACACAACCGGAGATAATCTGCTAGAGGCTGCTACTTCCTTACAGAGCCCCTCCTCCAACACACACGCACGCGCACATGACCAATGAGGGCACGAGATAAGTTTGTGCCCAGATGGAAGGCTGACAGGCAGGTAGGCCATCCAGTTATTTTAGCCGGGCTCATTATGCAGACGTGCGCGCCTCTGTTACTACCTCGTAGTAACACCATGGCGACCGGCAGCACACCTGCGGCTGTACCGCTTGTAATTAGGTTCAACTACAAAAACTTCTAACAAAACGCCGGCGGCACCAACAAAAGGAGCGCACACTGCAAAGTCGGCAATATCAAAATCAAGGATGCTGGCGCAACAACGTCGAATTTCATCAGGCACTTGAAAACTCACCCGGAGAGGTCAGTCACATTAACGCATGGACGGTTAGCAAACATGTTTAGCTCAGCATCAGCTATGTAATGTTAACTTAGCTTGCTGCTAGCTTTGTAACTGAATATTTGAAAAGATTAGTGAATTGCTTGTCACACTTGTTTGAGTTGAGTAGCGTTGACATCCAACTCTCGACATGACATAAAAAAGGTCGGTAACGTTAATCATATTGCATTGCAATAGCCTGTTTAAAGTGATGATATAACAAACAACTAATCAGTACTGATACTGTATGCTAATAGATATAGGAGTGATAATAACACAGTAAATGCTTTGAATTTCTTAGATATAGCTGTGCAGTATTCTTAACAGACTGGATAGCAGCAGACGATAGAAGGCTTATTACAACCAGAACAGACATGAGACTTTTATTTTTTTAGAGACTTGACTTGGACTCGTGACCAAAGACTTGAGACTTGATCAAGTCTCACCCCACAAAGACTTGAGACTTGACTTGGACTCGTGACCAAAGACTTGAGACTTGATCAAGTCTCACCCCACAAAGACTTGAGACTTGAATTGGACTTGCAAAAAAAGACTTGTGAACATCTCTGATTGTGTCTTTTTTTTTTACATTTGTATGACATAGAAGCTCAATGCAGCTTTAAATCATTGGATGAAGATACTTACGGACGCCAGAGTCCTTAGTGCCAGCGCTGTTGACAGATTCGTCTGAGCCTGTGGAAAAAAGAAGATCTTTATATGCAGAATGGGTGGAGCGTTCGAGGCAGGGTCTGACTCTCGAGAGCAGAATATACCGGGGTCTTCCCTGGATCGCCTGCATCCATTGAGGAACTAACGGCTATAAAAGTGTTGTCCAAGGAAATGTATTTACAACAAAGTTTTCTTTGCCCGAAATGACGTCACAGACTCACAGAAACGTTGTAGTACCATCGTTTGGCCACTACAACATTTCCCCCAACTCATCATATCCTCACTGTGCTGTCTGGACTGCGATCTATTTATTCAATGAACAAAATGTGACAGAATGTGAGGTCAAACTTAGAGTCCAGTTGAGTTCTGGTTGTCTCGCCTGGGTGGAAGCTTATAATGAACCCGCATTTAGCATTATGACATGTTCTGGCAATCTACAAATCATCAACCTGTGCTGATGGCATCACACTGATTGCAATGTCACAGTTGTTATGACTCACCGAGCTATGTCTAACTTATTGCCTTAATAATAACTACAACTGCCCTTTCACTGGGCCTATTTAAATCATTAGGGACTATATTCCCTAAAAAGCTGTTATTTCCCCTCTCCATTCATTTGACTCAGACGAAAGCGGGGTTTAAGGAAAACTCAAAATTCGATACACCGGTCCAGTATTTAGCTTAATATTAAACCAGGTTGAAAATGACTGTTTTCAGGCCTATCAACACCAAAAACATAAATATTATTCTTAACTACATATTATGCTACTCTATAATAAACCTTTTAACTGTATTTGCAAAGTGACCAGAGGGTTCTCTTCTCATCCAGCCAATAATATCATTTATAGAATTATCTTTAACGTTTTAGTACAATCGTATAAAATCCATAAGCACTTACCTTTGATAGTAACAGTCTTAAGTGCCTCGCCTGTTAACAAAGACAAAGTTAAAACACACACATGAAGACACACACAACCAGATTTGAATGAGTGGACAGAGACACTGACCTGAGCCATCACTGGTGCTGTTGCTGCTGTTGCTGCTGTTGCTGCTTCCTCCTGCAAAGAGAAGATATTTTAAAATCTGCTGCGACCTGAATGTTTTTATTCAAACAGAAAATAAATGAGTTACCTTTGCTCTTATTTCCACTTGTGCACACTCAAGACAATGTTAACACATAGTAATGATTATGGATAAAGTCAACATCACTGAGACACATGTGTGATGCTGGGCCATATAAATAAACTTAATTTATTAATTGATTGATCAAATATAAATAAGGGCTACAACTAAAAACATTTTTTTTTTAAATTAATGAATCTTTTGATAATTTGTTCAGTTCATCGTTGGGTCAGTAAAATGTCAGAAAAAAGTAACAATGACCATCTCAGTGTCTCACAGGCATAAGAAAAGCAGGAAATGTACATTTTTGAGGCTGAAAGCAGCATTTTCGGAGAATGTCTTTCTTTTTCTTGCATGAAATATTAAGTTTCATTATCACAGGATCGTGCAAATAAAGATTGATATGAAGCAGAACGACGGATATTTAAAACGGAGAAACTTCACATCTGATGAGAGGAGGGTCAACTGACTGTGCAGTGGATTAAGGTTTACAGTTCATCCAGATAATGATTGACAGGACTGCTATTCCATGTGACCTCTGATCCCCTTTTGAAGAACATCCTAATAATAACAGACCTTTGCACTTTATAACGATCTCACACAACACATCTTTGCTCATGGCTGACAAGACTGTAAAACCAATGCTTTGTCTAAGTCTAGGAACTGCCCTCAGTACACTGCATGTCGTACTAACAACGATAGCTAGCAACGATAGCTCCAGACGATTGTTTGCCGTAACACGAGGCCCTGTTTACTAAAGAAACCATAATCCTGGGTCGTTGCATGACTTCCGTGATGCAGCTAAGATGGCAATCGTTGAGTGAGAATCGTCCAGCATTGGACACTGATGAGAACACTGATGAGAACACTCATTGCGCAATGCCCTCAAAACAGCACATGTGATATGCTAGAAAGATTCAACCTAAATATTAGAATTAAGTTTTTGTTCAATAAACACTCACTTGAATTACATAAATAAATACTCCATCCAAAGGCATCTTGTTGTTGAAGGAAGACAGTTGTTAGATATTGCACTTACCGAGCTTTCCTTTTTTGTAGAGAACCAGGAGCACCGCCAACACGGCCAGGAGCAGCAGCACCAGCAGCACCCCTACCCCTGCGCCGATGATGGATCCTGAACCGCTAGGAAGTGTATGATCTAAAAAATAAAAGAATACACTAGTTTTACATTTTCAAAATCATTCCTCTTCCTTATATAAAGGCAATTCGGGTGTGGTTAGTAACGTTCGCTTGTAAGGTGTTTCTATGTCTCCCTCACTCATTTGACTCAAAGGTTATTCCGGTCGTAGTCGATTAAGAATGAATCATTTTTGTACGCTTTGTCTTGCTGAATGACTTTAAGCTAAGAAACTTCTTAGCACATCTCTATTAAAAACAAGATGTGGTGCTTTTACATTTGATCTTCCTCGAGATAATCAGATCCGTCAAATCAATTAGTCAACAGTTATTAGTCTTTTTAGTTGAGAATAGCCTCACTAATTTCAATCCCGTGTCCCTTGCCACCTTCTGCAATCAACATGTAAACAGCAAGAAATGCTAAAAAAAAAAGGCAAGAAAAACGTTCCTACCCCATTCCTTCTCAACATGCATTCCTGACGCAACATGCTTCACTTCACAGGTGTAGGTGGACACGTCAGTCCTCAGAATCTCCACTCTGTCTGTTCTCTGGTAGGTCTCGTCTCCGTTTGGTCGAGTGCCTGTTGAAGACACTCCGTCCTCTTTGGTTAGAACACGGCCGTTCCGTTTGATCTGCAGCGAGATGTCTTTCGGGTAGAAACCGGTGGCCATGCACGACAGGATGATGTTCTTCTCTGAATTGGCCTTCTTTGAAAACACGTGCATCTTTGGAGGAACTGGAAAAAGAAACCATAACATCAGATCATATTTGCAGGCTTTTCATTTGTAACCAGTCCAAATAATTATTTAAGGTATTTTCCCAAACAGTTTTCCAATAGCAGGCCTATTGTATTTAGTTCTAGGTTGGAAAATGGGATCTGGTAAAAATGTTTGTCTTACAAAATGCTAGTATTCTTAATTTATTGATGTGATGCTAAAACTTCAGAATAGTTTTTTAGCGCTAGTCAAATGATGGCGAATGTTTTGACCTAAATAGAGGTTTATAATATAGATGGTTTGCTTTCATCTATAATGATGGCAATTTGATGATAGTGTAGTGCCAGCCAAATGTTGCTTAAAGTAGGCATATGTATTATTCCGGGATTAGTCAACCCTCAGCTGAATTTGTGGAAACCCCATTGTTTTTAAGGCTAGTCAGTTTAACAATTTGCATAGAGATCCGTACGTTACAAAAGTTATTTCTAATATCTAGAACAAAAATTAAAATAATTTGAGGTCATACATACTGGCATCAATTTGTTTTCCAAACTCCACAAACTTGCTCAACCAGTCCATGCACTCAGTCTCCAGGTAGCCTTTGGTGTATTCTTTCAGAACCTTGACTTCATCCCACTTCCTCTTAGTCTGCAGAGACGCGGCGGTTGGGGCCACCCAGGTGGAGTCGTTGTCGTCGAAGGACAGGAAGTCGGTCCCGTCGTAGCTGTACATGTCCGTCCCATGGAGGTACTGAAGCGTACCGTCAGGCTGCATTTCGCCCTTACAGCCGTGCATCCACTGCAGAATGTGGACGTCTGTAACGAGAGCGAGGGGCGGGACAGTGAGACAAGAGCCTAATAACAAGAATATGGTTTAATATATAGACATAAGTCTGTCTACTACAAAACTCTATTTCCTTTACTTTTACGCATTTACTAAGATCAAACAGTCTGCCAGTAAACTATTTTAATGGGATTCAATTCATGCTCCTGCTATCAATATGAGACAATGTCATATGGCGATCTATATCAACTAACAATGGAATAATTAAAAACTCAACTGTGCTCTGAAAAAAACATGTTCTTTATAATTAAAATACACCTCCTGTTGTTGGAGGACAAGTTGCTAGTCAAAGCAGCGTGTCACTAACATAAGAACAACTGGTCCACTTTAAATAGGCAACCCACCTTAAGTTAGCATGTTGTTGTTGCTAACTCTTCACTTAAAGCAGGAAGAGACAAGCAAGACACTGGCAATCACTTTGATAATAAAAAAATGTGTTTAAATGGCTAGAAGTAATTGGTTGTATTCTACAAATGTTCTTTTCAAATGTCTCACTTGCTAATTGCCCAAGCAACAATTGCTAAAAAAGCTAGCACTGTTTAGGAAGGAGGTGCACTTTGATGGAAATGGTACATTTGTGCCATGGTACCTTCAATAGAAAGGGGAATCTGAAAGTTGATGTTACTTTTCGAGCTCCCACTTTGCATGGAAGATGTTATTATAAATAAGCATTTTGGCTCCTGCATCTTACCGGTGTCATTCTGTCTCATTCGTTTCATCAGGATGTTGATGTTGACTTTGAACCACTGCTGCTTGCTCTGGCGGGACTGCGTGCCTTTCTCCCAGTATTCTGCCGGCATCTTCTCCTTCATAAAGTCCTGTTTGGGAACTTTGTTCTGATTATCGCTGTCAAAGTAGTCGATCATCTTGTTGTCCAGCAGCCCCATGGCGGTGAACTCATGGAGGCCCGGGAGTTCCACAGGTTTGGAGAAGGCTGTGTAGATGTAGGTGAGGGAATGCATCGCTGAGGGTCACACAGGGGGAAAGACAGACATATGTTTATTAGACCAGTGTTTTTCAAAGTGGGGGCCGACGCAAAGTTTGAGGGAAAGGGGAATTTTTTTCTTTTTTTAAAGTTACATTTTTTTTTTTTAGATGTTATTAATAACTGCATATCTATCAATCTATGCCAATCTTTTAATAATTTTTATTTATTAATATTTTATTTTTTTGTTTTCAAATCACACGACCGCCCTTCAAGCCAATCAGAATCGAGCTGCCGCTACTGAGAGTGAAACTGAGTATCTGCTCAGCTTTTGGAGCAAGTGAGAGCTCGTGAATATTTCGCTCTGCAGCTGGATGAGAGCACGGATGCAGCAAATATTGTTGTTTATATATATGAATATACATATGTTTATTGTTAATATTACTGTTGAATATTATATATAAATAGCTTTCAAAAATGCTAAAAATATATGTTAATTGTTAATTGTTACTGTTCAAAATTATATAATATTATAAAGACAGAAATCACTTTAAAAATGCTTTAAAATATGTTTACTGTTGATATTACTGTTTAATATTGTGTTAAGAATGTTTAGACAGAAGACACAATCAATGTAATGAATCACAAACAAAAGATAAATAAAAAATGTTTTTGAAGAATAACTGATTATTAATACAAATATATATTAAGAAAATGTATTAAGCTGTATGATTAATTTGTCATATTTTTCATCATAATGTAGGCTACTCATCATTTAAAAAAAAATTGCAACAGGGGGGTCCCCACCAGACGATAATGCTATATGGGGTCCTTGGCATGGCAACGTTTGGGAACCCCTGTATTAGACAATGCAGATATATGTAGATGTGACTCTTAGGTTTCGAATGGGCTTCATCCATCCAATTACAAGTGAGTATTTTGACCATATCCTCATTTGTATTTTGTATGCATATTTTTCCACTCCAAGTTGTATAAACTTGAATGCGTAATGGATTTCAGCATATAAGAATTCATATGATATGTTCCTTATAATTATGCACACAGTGTAGTTAGACAAACAGCAACTCCTTGTAAATGAGGAGGTTGACGTGTTTTGGCTTGAGAAAAATGACCTCCACCATTATTCAATTCTGTTCATAAACGTATCAACTATTTTTTATAAATTGTGAAATGTGTGTTGTTTAATGTGAAGGCAAGTGCAGTAAATAGAACTGAGTTGTATGGTTTCCTTTGATACTTCCGGGAAACAAACGACCACATAAAAAAACTGAGAAAAAGCTTTTGACAGTGGTCAGTGTTGCCATAAATGTCTTTAAATAAGAATTGCATTACAGAAATGCCAAAGATACATTATGTTATATTCTTCTTAGATACAACGTAAGTATCAAATATCTTAACCGACCTCAAGCTCTACTAGAAAGAACGAGGAAATCAAACTCAGAAAAGATGCCAACCTTCACAGACAAACTTCTGTATGAGCCAAATCAGGCTGCGCCCATCATGTCAAGAGATATTTTAACAATGCTGTCTGTTCACCTCAGTGACGACAAACATAAGGGTGGTGTTCAGAAATCAAACCAACGGCCCTAGAGAGCAATAAACAACCCGTCTCTGATTATGACTGTAGATTACATCAGTCGTAAAGATCCAATCATACGACAGATTTACAATGATTTAAGAAAGGAGAATAATAATTCCTCTTATCTCACTAATACTAATGGTAGACCTGCTGCAACACCAGCTGTTTTTCCTGAATATACTTATTTTACTTGTACCATATGTATAATTTAGTTTACAACAATATGCCCATTAGGTTAAATCTTTCAATCCGTATAGATTTTTGAGTACAAACATTCTCATGGATATAATTGGGATATCAAGATGTCACGTGAGGTAAACATATAGGCCTAGTTTAGGTTTGTTCCCTTGCTTAACTAAACCAACTGTTTACATGTTTTACTCGGGACGTCCTAAAAATGTTTACTCTTTTAAAAACAACTTAAAAACATTGGGGGGGAAAAAAAAATCGTTATTATATGTTTTAAGGTTTAAAGAATTTGATTCACAGAAACGTAAGGCTTATCGTGATTAACAGGATACCGAAGCCATGTTATACCCACAGGTTCAATAAACAACAGCTGTCAATCATGAAAAACTCAATACAATTCTTGTTAGATTTATGTACTAGAGCTACAGAATATTTTTTATTATCACCAATGAAGACACTAAACTTCTATTTTAACAAATTAAACGAAAGAAATGAACACAAAAACGAATTTCAAACGACGTCACAACCTCGTTTCTTTTTGCTTTCACTTTCGACCTGACTTACATAAAGGTCTCAAAAAACTCTTAACTCACCGCAGTTTGCCGTCAGTCCTGTTCCCAAAAGGACAAATACTGCGAGGAAATACATGCTCGCGTCGAACTAGGCACTCTTCGTTTCTAAAAGTCAAGTTGTATCCGAGTGTAAAACGACCCGTAGGCAGACTGCTGCTCACTGCCCGCTCTCTGCTGCTGCTTCCTGCTTCTTCTGTCGCACTCTGCTCTTGGTGCGTTCATGGGCTGTCCGTAAACACTTCATTGGTATAGGCTACACGGGTAAATGACGTATCGCTACATTTACAGACATTCATAGTTCTTGTAGTTCCTAATATAGAAACCATAAACCGCCTATTTTTTATATAAAATCGGGAGTACATCATTTTTGATAGGTACTTATAAGCAGTGGTGTAAATTAACTAAGTCGATTTACTCAAGTACTTAGGTCATTTTTTGAGGGACTTGTATTTGAGTAATTCCATTTTATGCTATTGTGTAATTCTACTCCACTACAATTCAGAGGTAAATTATGTACTTTTACTCCACTACATTTATTTAATACCTTTACTTACTTTGCAGATTTTGATTAATGATGTGAAATATAATATACACAAGACACCTGGAGTAAATTCACAAGCTGCCCTGCAGCATACAAAGTCATTAAAACTAGCTGCACCTTTACCATGTTTTGATGATAACACTTTAATGCATCAAAGTAACAAAGTGCTACATGTACTTAAGCTACTTTAGTAAAATGGAAGTAGCCTACTTGTTCTTTGCTTTTTACTGCACTACATTTATTTAAGAGCGTATTCATTATTTAGTTTGTTAGTCTTATAAGATTTGATAAACAAACGTGATTTTCACAGAGTAAACTATAAGCAGTGTTGTAGTGGTCGTTGGACGCGGGGTGGAGCCACCACTTTTTTGAAGCATGATTTTTTTTAAATAGTCTAATAAATAAAAAATCATTGCCAGTGTTATCAGTTGCAAGTGTGTATTTGTTGTAATAATGACGAAAACATAATACATTTCACAGTAATTATAATAAAAACGTAGCTCAAGTATTTATGCAACTTGATTTGAACCATAAGTGCATTGTACTATGCCTAGTTATAATTACACCAACAAAGTTGCTGTTAATACAATAGACTGTATAGTAAAGTAGCCAGTATTACAAATGAGTACTTTTATATTTTATACTTGAAGTATACTGTTTCAAATACTTATGTAGTATAGCCTATGTCATGTTTCTACTACAACAGTAACAACAATGGGACATTAGTGAAGTCACCTATTGTAAAATAGGTCAGGGAGTTACATTCTGTCTTCTAATATACATTGTTAAAGATAAGGCTATGAATGTAGTAAGCTAAACCAGAAAAAGCTAACTGCTGTAACCATTGACTATAACGTCTGCGTATATGGTATCTGTATTTACAGTCTATATGGTTGTAACAAACGTTAAATGCAAGGCATTTAACCTTCATTTCACAAATACAACCGACAGTGAATTTACCACCTCCAGCCGGCTGTGAACTGAGCCACATAAATGGCAAAAATATCCACTTCGTTGGTTGAATCATGGTTTTAAAACGAGTGATTTTCAGGTACAAAAGGCGGAAAACAACTGCCGCGAGGAAGGCAATGTGTGCGCATGAACTGCTGTGCTGTGGTGTTCTGCGTGAATCATCCAATGAAATAATTCGAAACAAGTTACTAGTAAGGTTGTGATGTTTGTCAGACAGTAACCAAACGTACGCTTATTAGGCCTACTAATACCTCACTGTGAAATATAATTTTTTCGTTAAATATGATAGACCTAAATGTCATTAAGTAAAATAGTTTTAATTCATTACTTCAAGCAAATGTGGTCTTAGAACATTTACTAAAGTTGGCTACTGGATGGTGGGGTAGGTAAGTTTGAGAAACCGGCTCGAGATACACTTTTTGTTATATTCCATGGAATTCTCTTAACATCCTGATAGCAATGCACAAATGCCTGATCGAAAGTTGTAAATGTTAAAGAGATATTCACAGATCTTTTTTTTATTTGTGAAAAAATATTTAGCTTATTTGCAGATCCGTTTTACATTTGCACATTTATTTGTGAGTTTGCAAATCTTTTAAATACATTTGTGGATGGTGTTTTACATTTACATATCACATATTTACACACAAATTATTTTTATGTTCACACAAATTATTATGAGACATATCTATGCCCATACCTGGTCATCATCATGGACATCAACATCCCCATCCCCGCCCAAAAGCAAAAACGCACAATAACCTACAGAAATCTCAAATCCATCTCACCTTCAGCAATCACTGCCTCCATTACCTGCAAGATGTCTGTCTCCCCCCCCCCCCCACTTTCTGAAAACCCATCTGAACTTGTGGACTATTATAACAGCACCCTCTCCTTCTGTCTCAATGAACTGGCCCCCACAAAAACAAAAAAATTCTCTTTCATACACTCCGCCCCCTGGTATACCTCCGAACTCCGCCAAATGAAATCAAGGAAACGTCAACTTGAACGCCAACACAAGAAAACCACACTAACAGTCCATCTTCAAATCTGCAAAGACTATCTCCAGCAGTACAGTAACGGAAAAAAAGCAGCCCGGTCTAATTACTACTCACAACTCATTCAGTCTGGCTCCAGCAACCCCAAGTGTCTGTTCTCCACCATCAGCAAACTTCTCAAACCCTGTGACAACGCCACCTCGTCCTTCTCCACCGAACAGTGCAACTCCTTCCTCTCGTTTTTCCAAACCAAAATCAGCAACATTTACAGCAATCTTACACCCTTATCACCAGGACCGCCTTTTTCCACCTCAAAAACATTGCCCGTCTCCGCCCATCACTCTCCTCCTCTGCTGCTGAAAACCTGATTCATGCATTCATCACATCACGACTCGACTACTGCGATAGCATCCTCTACGGCATACCATCCAACCTCCTCAATAAACTCCAACATATCCAGAACTCTGCTGCCCGCCTCCTCACCCGCTCCCGCTCCCGAGACCACATCACTCCCGTCCTCCAGAACCTCCACTGGCTCCCCGTCCGTCAAATAATCAACTTCAAAGTCCTCCTGATTACTCACAAAGCCCTCAACAACCAGGCCCCCCCCACCTCACAGACCCGCTGCACCACCACACCCCCCCCCCCACCTCACAGACCTGCTGCACCACCACACCTCCACCCCCTACCTCACAGACCTGCTGCACCACCACACCCCCCCCTACCTCACAGACCTGCTGCACCACCACGCCCCTTCCCCACCTCACAGACCCGCTGCACACCACACCCCCCCCCTACCTCACAGACCTGCTGCACCACCACACCTCCACCCCCTACCTCACAGACCTGCTGCACCACCACACCCCCCCCTACCTCACAGACCTGCTGCACCACCACACCCCTTCCCGCTGCCTCTGCTATCAGAAGCCAACCTCCTATCCATCCCCACCCGCATCAATCACTGGACCTGGGGGGACAGAGCCTTCTCCGTCGCTGCCCCCTCCCTCTGGAACTCACTCCCCCAACCCATCAGAGACTGCACTGACCTCACCACCTTCAACACACTCACAAAAACTCACCTCTTCAATCTGGCTTTTAATGTGTGATTGTTTTTGTATTATTTGACTTAACTTTAACTTTATATTTATTTGTTGTTCCTTTATTTTATTTTATCTTCACTATATCTGTAAAGCGTCTTTGAGCACCTGTAAAAGCGCTAACAAATTAAATCTATTATTATTAACAATAGCTGGTTTTAAGGATTTATTCGAGCGGATTACCACAGCTGAAGACTTCTCCACGCTGCTTTCAAACTGTGAGTAAACAACGTGTGCTTCACTTGGAGGCTGTCCGAAGGTGTACACAGGTCTCAGATGGACTTGGTATCACATTAAGAACAATATTCAGTCATAAGTCTGGCAACAATAGCTGGTTTAAATGATTTATTGGAGCTCGCAATGTTTTGAACAGACATCCCCAGTCAACTCGTTTTTCTTTTTGTAGTCCCCGCTGTTCGCGTCCGGATATCTCCATCGTAACCACAACCTCACACACTGGTACTGAATGTGCATCAAAGTCTTCCTACCGAGCCAAATATACCAAAATATGTTTGTAAACGACAGAAGAAGCGATCGAAAATGACCCCAGTTGATCGGGAAACCAGTTAACGAGGGAACCAGTTAATCCGGACAACCAGTGTTGCAGTATAAATTGAGTGTTTAAAGGACGTCCGCCGGGACTTTGGGGCAATATATACCGCAGGGGGGGGGGGAAATCGCGATGTCAGTTTTTTTCAATATCGTGCAGCCCTAGTTCCTACCTTTATACCCACAGTTAATTGGCTCCTACACCTACTTTGTAATGTTCGATACCTCCCTGTAAGCGTCACGAATACGATATCCACCTCTCACCCACAACCTCACATACGAGTACTGAATGTGCATCAAAGTGATCTTAGGAAGGCAGATATAGCAAAAGATGAACGTAAACGACAAACGAGGTGATCGACATGTTTATTTCCTGGTAAGTCAACAATGGGTCCTCAATGTACACGCTCCTATGACGAAAATAATAGAATGTCGCCAGTTGTCATGACTCAACTTATACTGCAACACCGCCATTGCTCTCTAGTTAGGCTAATGTTGCCCGGGAAATGGCACGTTTGGCCTTTTCGGCTGACTTGCCCCTCTGGAGAAAGCGAGAGTTTGTTTTTCTTTTTTCTGTTGTGGCCGAATCAACATGATAAGCCCACAATTAGTATTGTAGCGTCTCGCTGCGGGAAACACACTTTGTCAGCGCTGTCATCTGCCGGTGCGTTAAGACCACCTCAGTGTCAGATTTTGGAAACTTGATTTTGAGTTGTCTCATGGCAGTTAGAGTATAAGGGACAACCCAGGGGACTTTACTTCCTCTTGATACCGTCGGTTATTGAAGGAGTTGGTACTACTTTTCTCCGCGCCGTTCCTAATGAGCTTGCTTTAAAAGAAGAAGCACTCAAAACAACCAGGACGAGGGTTAAACAAAAATCAGTTTTAATCATAAAAGGTAATAATGCAATACCATATAATACATTACCATACAAAGCCATATCATATGAGTAATGTCAGGAGTATGCCTACTCCTGGCCTTGTTCACGGGCTGCCCCGACCTCCCAGTCCGGGCCGCGAGAGAAGAGAGGACGAAGCAACAAGTTGCATGTCCCAAAACCAACAGAAAGGGGTGGAGTTTCATTTGGGAGATACCAACACGCTGTCTCACAGGGAATCAGCGCGGGCAGCTTTGAAAGCCACAGGTGTTGAGAAGGCCTGCAGGATGCACATCATTAAAATCAGGGAAAATGTCCCTCCCAATTTGCAAAGCCTATCGATGGTTTAACCCAGAAAAACACTCTGGGATAATCTTTTCACTCAAAACAGAAATCACCATTAATTCTGCATCTTCTTCTTCACAAATAGCTTAAAACACTCTTTTGATAAACAGGTAAAAAGTCAAACAAAAAGACTATTGCTCTAATCTACTTTTAAGAAAAAGGGAACATTGTTTCAGGAATCTATAAAAAACCTCTCTATATGGTAGAGGAAAAATGTACTTTTTGTTCCTTCAACTATTATCACACAGGAATGTATAAACCCACACATAATCTATTCAAGATATGTAGACTTCCCTGAAACATGACATTCTATAGATCTTAAGCAGAATATACTCTTCCCCCACCAAGCACCCTGTCCTGCATATCTCCACCTCCCCCCCCAGGGCAATACAACCCTGTTTACTCTTAACAGCCCTTTGTCTATCGCCATTTTAGTCCTCACATTTATGAAAGGATAAAACAGAGAAATCACTATAAAACACAAACACAGGTATTGTTTGAACAGTATTCACTTAACTGCTACTATTGATAATTACCAGAGAAACTCAAAGGGACCTCTTTTAATATCTGGAAATTGCAACAAGACTTTCTGCCATTTCAAATGTAACACACTTCTTCGGTACAATATCTCACATCAATTTCCACATTATTTACAAAAAAACACCCACATATGGCCTACTTGTTGTTATTGTGCATCTGTCTTTCTGTGTCTTTTCATCTGTAAACTCCCAACTCCCAACGCCGCTCGCTCTCTTTTCTTGAGAATACTTCACTGTCCCGCTTCATTGTAGGATTTCTGCCATGTCTCTAACACTTTAATTTGGCCATCTCTGTTACTAAGTTATGGAATACTAGCCTAAATAAATAACAAATTAGATACCGTTACTGTGCTCATAAAGAATGATAAGAATAAGAATAATGCGTATTGAACTGGTTTAATTAATTTGTGAGTTTATTTAAGGTAATTAGTTAGAGGCCCTATTTTATCAGTAGCCTATGTCTGGATTGCACAGCAGTTACTATGGTCAAACTACATTAGAACAGAATTGTCCCCATTTTGTCTTTAATAGTTACTAACATTAGATATTTTAATGAGATATGGGCCGCGAAAAATATTTTCCCCCTGGTTTTAATTTTTCAAATCAAGTCACCGAATGCAAGTAGTCGCCTTAGCTTATTTTGTTATGAGATGTGAATTACTGTTCAATTTAGTTGAAGTAATAATCGTTTGGTTTCTTTTTCATTAAAAACAAGTTACAATTTTCAAAAAGGTCTTGTGTTTTTTTCAGGGGGAGGCCCTTTTTCCAGTTTAGAGCAATAGCCCCTCCAAATGTCTGTGCACGTCCCTGAACGTTACTATATTATCAATACTACTTTAGTTATAGCCTGATATATGATTGGTAACTTTACAATGTTGTGACTGACGTTAGCTAACATTAACTGTAGCTAACGCCGGTCACTCACCAAGACAGCTGCCCTGTTCTCCACTGGTTCTCCTCACACCACAGCTCCATTTCTCTCCGATGGCCGTTATTTCTTCTAAACCTTGGCTGCTCCTGGTCTCTTGGACGCCTAGCAGGCTCATAATTATAATCATATGCATTTGAATATATATTTTCAACCTCTTCTGTGTCAAAACTAGCATTGTGATCCATGTTTATTCATACGTTAGACCGGCCGCTCTCCCCCAAGTTACGTCACACGCGGGAGGTCACGTGGGGAGGCTTTTTTTATGCGGAAGTAAAAATGTCTTACAAAAACGACGCCAGATGTCACTGTAGTGTATATGTATATTTTTTTGAAAATCTAGTGTATACATCATTTTCCTACACATTTATTCACTGGTGTCTCTAACCTGCAAGTTGCTCTTTAAGTGCTTTGACAAAAAATCCATAACAAAATGTAATCTGTAGAAGCCGTAGTATACTGTAAACAGCACGACCAATCATTTTAGCCGGCCCGGCTAAAGTAACTGGATGGCCTACCTGCCTGTCAGCCTTCCATCTGTGCACAAACTTATCTCGTGCCCTCATTGGTCATGTGCGCATTCGTGTGTGTTGGAGGAGGGGCTCTGTAATGAAGTGGCAGATTTTTTCCGGCTGTGTATTTTCAAATTCTAGCGCACTCGAGCTGGTTTCTCCAAAATGACCTACCCCACCTTTAAGTCTTACATAAATTGATGAACACATTAATGCATTAATAACTGTTGGTCACATTCACACCAGCCTTGTATAGTCCGGCTGAATCGAACCCTGGTGCGTTTAGCCACTTGGTGCGGTTCGTTTGGGTTGGTGTGAACCGGGCCCGGCGCCACGAGGGGGAAAAAGGGGGCATTGCCCCCTCAGTTGTAGTCTTTGCCCCCTCACTTTGAGCATCATTCATCCATCAAAAAGTACGATAAATGTTACAATTATTAAATAACTTTAAATAATTATTTTCCCTCCCCAATATACGTTACTATGTTTAGATCAGATATGTGGGCAGGCAGTCAAGCAACGTGTAAAAAAAGCCTCAACCCCAAGTGAGCTTGTAGTCTTAATTCATGTTAGCGTGTGTGCTAACACACGCTAACATGAAAGTAAAAATGCTCCGACAATACATAAAAGTAACAGCCACCTGTCGTCGGTGAAACGTCCTCCTTACTGCAGAACGTCTCTCATTATATGTGTTATAATAACTTAGAATGTATTTTAACGCATGTCGTCTGATTGTATAATCATATGTGCGGGCAGGGGCGGACTGGCCATCGGGACCTTCGGGACGAATCCCGATGGGCCGGTACAGAAGTGGGCTGGTCGGACGATGTGGGCCGGCCGGTAACCGGCAGGGCTCGACATTAAATGGCCCGCTGGCCCGGAAGCACTATTTAGACACCCCGGGCCAGCATAACGTACTTTCCACTTGCCCGCTCGGGCCACTAAAAATATTGCTTTAAAAAAATTGTCCTGTGGTATTGTTATTTTGACTAGCAATTTTGTTAAATTGTTTCGTTTATTAACGCTACAACATAGCGTTCCGTGAGTCGGTTGTCGTTGTTGGGTGAAAAGCAAACAGCTGTTTGCTGCGGAGCGCAGCGCGAGCAGGCTCCCGTGAGTGGGAGCGCGCTCCTTCACTACAGACTATCGCGTCACCTAACCATTCGTCAAAAATGTTTTTAATACCAGCGGTAACCGGCCAAGCGCCGTTGAAAAAAACAATCTTCAAATAAAAAAGTCACCGGAGGAGTTAAAGGAGAGTGACAGGGAGCATGAGAAGAAGAGGGAGAGAAAGTTTCAGCCAGCTTGATCGATGGAGTTGGCATCTAGTGGTGCAGTGATGCGTCCTAAAACCCTTTTATAATCTATCGATTAGATTTATGATTCGAAAATTATAAAAGTAGGATCGACATGTGGAGATTATCCGGCTGAACAAAACGTTCAACAGGTTTGTTTTCCACAGACCTTATTTCCAGCTATTTTCCAAAACCCTGTGGAGAAATCCCATTGCTTTTTGTCGAGGGAACCAGCAGCTTACTTCCTGGTTTTAGGACGCGTCACTGGCTGCACCTCTCAATATCATGATGCCAATATAAACAAGGTCTTCTGTCGGCTCTGTACATCAATGCCGACCTACGCTGACAAGTAAGTGAAGAGTAGACAAAAAGGTATTGGCTTTAGGGAAATGTCCCAGCAGTTTAGGATAATGAAGGTTCTAATCAAATCAATTACATAGCCATTACATGTCTAACTCCTAATGACAGGAAGGCAGAAAGTGTATTATACAAATAATAATACTCATAATAGCAGACATTTTTTAACAATGACCACAATATCATTATTTTAATAAACAAAATATGAACAATTGAGGAACATGAGGAAGAACTGATGATTCAAATGTTGTAGTACAAGTATTAATGTAGTTGGTGCATACATTAATATTGCAACAAATGTGTTCATTTTCTTCATTATTAGTCGATTTTTTTTGGACGAATGCTCCGGGCCAGTGGTTACAATGGTGGGGCCAGTGACAATACATTTTTACCCTTAATGTCTACCTCTGCAGTAAGTCACTAGCACCCCCCCCCCCCCGTCCGAAGTGGGCCGGTCGAGAGTCCCGGGCTGATTTGTAGTCCCAGTCCGCCCCTGTGTGCGGGCCACTAGAGTCTGTTGATGATATGCTCCCCAGATTAACAGCATTATGAAAATAACCTGCCGATGCTCCATGGCGGAGGCTCCTTTAGAAATAGCCGGGATTTGCGTTTTTACCCCCTTAATGTCTGACCAATTGTTGAACAGCATTTCCGTTCACATGACTTGTGTTTAAGTTTATAGTCCGTTTGAGTTTTGCCCGTGTGAACGCAAACCGAACCTTCTGAAAAATGAAACAATGTAAGGGTTCATTCACACGCCTAATAGTCTGCTTCTCTGGTGCGCACCAAACCACAGTTTGTTATATTAGCCGCGTTCACACCGGAGTAAGTACGGCAAAGTACTTGAGCCTCATCCCAATACCCCTCCTCGACTCCTCTCTTCCCCTCCTCCGGGACTTGACCCAGAAATCGATCAATACACGCCATTTTGAAGGACGTCCCAATAGAGTGGTGAAGTCCCTCCCCTTCCGGTGGACCTCCATGGGACCTTATTTTGATTATGTATTGACGTCAATAGAGAGAGAAAGATTATCTTCCGATCCCGTTTGAATTGTGCCACGAATTACATATGATGTTTGTCAATTTAAAAGATAATTTTGCAAGTCAAAAAAATAAAATGTGTCGTAAAACTGTGAAGTAACACTTTTGTTTGTGTGAAACGCTCAATTAACTTCATCTCTGGTCTCGCAGAACAACACACATCACCAAGATGGCCGTCACTACTGTCTTGTCAACAAAACGATTGACTACCCTCACTATCACCACAATGAAACACGTCCAGAAGAATTTCATGCAAAGCTGCCTGCCTGCCTTCCTTTGATTCTCTCTGAACTGCCTGGTCTTTTTAATGTTTAATGTCAACCATTTGTTCAGATAGTATGAAGTAGAAAAGATCGGCGATCGCCGATGCTAGCGTTAGCATTTCTTAAATTGTGTATTATAGAATGATCACACCGGTGACAGTACTCTTCAAAGGGTTCACGAAATATGACTACTACTCTTACTGTTTAACATTTGGGGTTACTTAATGTTACTTCATATTAAGGCTAATAAAAATGACAAGGCTGTAATGCCAACTAACGTGCTAGCTACTAGCTAGGTAGCTAACTTGATCAGCCACTCCTGGTCCTTTCATCAGGCGGGAAGCGAAAGAACGAGCAAGACCCATTGCTGGTATGATAACAACCTGGTACTAAGCACACAGGCATCTTGTTAAACTTATCTTATCTTAACCAGCGCCATATAGATAGATTATACCTATATGGCGCTGATCTTAGCTATCTCTTAGTAGAGGAAAACAATTGTGACATCACTTACGCGACTCTGGGATTTGTAGTCTTTCTAGTTGCATATTTTTCATAGTCTTATAGTTCAACAGTTTTACGACAAACTGTGACTTTTTTTTTACATGGAAATGATTTTTTAAGATTGACATACATCATATGTGTAATTCATGGCACAATTCAAACGGGATCGAAAGATACGTTTTCTCTCTCCACAGCGGTACATTAGATGAAAAATATCGCTGCAATCCTGTTCCAATGCCAACATCATGGAAACCATGCCAATCGAGATCAGATGCAGTACCTGTAGTAAAGGATGTCAAAAATGATGTGGTGCAGGAATCCGTTTGTTCCCTCTTCTTGAAGTCAACAGGTTCTGACACATTCGTTAGCTTAGAAGGCTGAAATAAGAGCTGCGGTTAACAGAAGCTCAAGATATTTGCAGATTTAGTCTAGGACATAAAAAGCATCAGTTAATACCCACTGTCGAATGAAGCGTACAGCATGTGTTCTAAGAGCTGTATAGCGGTGGTGACGCACGGCCATGTGAAAGTGGTTTCATTTGTTTATAGCCTAATGTTAGCTTTTTACTTCAGCCGATAAAAAAATCATTAAGTGATATTATTATGTGAAGATTATCCTGCTGAACAAAACGTGTACGTATCATAAACGTTAGTTTGACAAAAATCGTATTCTCTGCATTAAACCAAAATCAATGGAAAAATCCCATTGCTTTTTTACATTTAACTCTTTCTTCATTGCCGTCAAATTAACACACAAGGCATCCTTCTTGTCCGATATAGATATATCTATGTACAAGTATTGTTATACTGTTAAGACTTTGGTTTGACAGAAATACAATTACATTCACTTTTGCAGGTAAGTTTTATCACGTGCTGTCTTTCTGTACATCCGGTCACGATAGAAGAAGTCTCTCACGGCCTCCTTTATGGCAAACAAAGAAGAAGAAAACTCCTGGAGAACATTTTACATTGCCATATTCCAATTTTGTAGAGGCCATTTTGTTGAATACATATACAACCATATACAGTATATTCATGCATTTATATTTTGTGTTTTAAGGGTGATTATGGAGGCGATAATACAAATCCATGTCTTGAATATTTCTTTAACTTAAGTGCAACCTGCAACTCGTTTATTTTTTAAGGCAGTGACCCACTGGGCATCCTTTCCATCAACAATTTGGAGCCATGACAAATGTAAATACACTTTGGACTCATGTTGCTGGAGGCCATCTTTGTTGCAGTGTATCACCAGAAGTCCCTTTACTGAATGAGCTGCCCTTTCCTTCCCTCATCAGTTCCACGTATTCTCCCCTCCCCTAATCCATCCATCCCCTGTCAGTCCATCTTTTCCTCCCAAAGCGGAATCCAAATCCTCCTTTCTCGCGGCTCACGGCCTGCAGACCTCCAGCGATGGAGGTCAGAGCGTCGTTCCTCTTGCCTCCATCCTCCGCTTCACCTCCCTCCTGATAGTTCCTGCTCTCCAGAGAGTGGCCCCGGGGGAAGGGTGACAGCAGCCGGTCTAACAGGTCTGCTCTCTGGGCCCTCCGCAGTGCTTCTTCCTCCCAGGAGCGGCCCTCCCCCCACTCCTTCCCCTCCCCCTCCTCCCTGCGCTTCAGCAGAGCTTCCCTGGAGTCTTGAGGCCACTCTGCCCAGGTCTCAGGCCGGAAGAGCCACTCGGCCCTCGGGTCATCCAGAGCAGCCTGGAGGTGCAGCAGGTTGGACTCCAGCTGAGCTCCATCCCCCGTGGGCTGCAGGGCGGGGGGGAGGTGGGGGTAGGATGTGACTGTGGGTGGGACAGGGCAGAGGAGGGCGAGGAAGAGCAGGGTGAGCTGTGACGGCCCGAGATGGAGAGAAGGTTTCATCTGGAAATAAGATAACATTTGTATTTTTAACATTTTTGGGTGAAAAATAACTTGAAGTGAACCATGAGAACATTGTTATAGCAAAAAATACATTTAAAGAAATTAAATATTGTCTGAGTAGGACTCATAGTCTTCATAAATAAACAAACTAGATTTACAAATATCATTAAATTGGTTAATTAAAATAAGTTATCATATTATAATCACTATGTGTATACTTATCTATGCTCTACATGGGTTGCCTAAATGCTGTTAAATGCTGCTCCAAAACAAGCAAATATTTTATATATAAAATGTATTTCTGTAATCAACGTTATTACCAATGTAACAATTATTGGTACATTGGTCTTGCAACGTTATTCTGCACTATTTTATTTCTACTCTGTTTCCTCTTGCTCTAATATATATATATATATATATATATATGTTGCATTGAAGGAGCCTGGGACTTAAGATTGTCATTGCATATACAGAGTTAAACGTAAAAAAACAGTATGCATGATGTTCAGTAAACGACCAGTCAAAATCGAAGGATCCAACGTATTTTTAAACGGAGCAGAAATAGAACTAGTCCCCCACTTCAAGTATTTTGGAGTCATATTGGACTCGAACTTCACTTTTAAGAAACATATCAAGAATGTATCCAATACTATTAAATTCAACTTGCAACATGTTAAACAAATCAGACCTTTCTTAACTGTCAGTGCTGCAAAGTCAGACCTCCACTGTATGATTCTATCCCACATTGAATACTGCCTGACAAACTGGCCGTTTGCTTGAGCCACAATCCTGAAACCCAGAGAATAGCTGTACAAGAGAGCTATCAAGGTGTTTGACAGAAAGCCACATTCATACCACCACTGTACCATCCTGGAGAAACACCATTACTTGAGTTTTGACCATTTTAAGTCTTTTAAAAGTATGCCTATGTGCTTTTTTATAAATGTTTACATGGACTGCCCCCCCCCCCCCCATCCACAGAAAACACACTGGACGCTGCACTAGGTCAGAAACCAGAGGAGACTGTGAGGTCCACCGCAGACGGACCACTTTTGGACAAAATGTCCTCTCCATTAAAGGCAGCTCGTTGTGGAACAGCCTCCCAACTGAGATACGGGATTGTCCCACTCTCAATAGTTTTAAAAGGTCAACTCAAAGAATGGTTGATAAACAAACAGACGTGCAATCACCGCTAAATGCACTTTAATACAGGGGTATCTCCTCTTGCACTCTATGTAGCTCTTGTATCATCTCTTGCACTTTATATGTCGTTGCTGCTATATTGTACGGCCATGTCAACCCAGTCTCATGGCATTTCGTGTTCACCAACACGATTTTTAATCTATTGATTCGTGTTCACCAACACGATTTGCCCCTTTTTTCGTGTTGCACAGCACGATTTTAAAAGCAATGTATTTCTACTGGTAATGTGTTTCGTGCCTGCAGGCTGCAGCACCTCTTTTTCTCCGGTCGGGTCGTGGAAGACCGGAAGCTGTGTGGTTCATAAAAACATGTTCTTACTCAATATCAAGCCACAGTTATTGCTTTTATTTTAAATCGTATAATTTCGGACTTTTGTTGTCGTCTGTGAGGAAAATAAATGGGGCTCAGAGCCTCAGGATACTGAAATCTGTATTTTTTTAAATCTTTTTTTCCTTCTAATTTGTTATTCTTTTCAAAATAACACACTGTTATTTACTCACCAATAACACACAATTATCCTTGCTTTTATTTATTGGTTTAATTCCATAATCTCTGGCTTTTTTTGGCGTCCGTCAGGAACTGAATTTCAAAATAAATATAACCGGAAACAGACGTGGGCATTTCGAGCGATTACCCAAGATCCTCAGCTATGGTTTTAAGCTCACTGATTGGATGTGTTAGCCGCAATGTATGCTGGGATTTGGTGTTTATATTATATGAAATCCGGAAAACATTTTAAAAGTATAAAATAATACTTAATTCCGAGTGCTCTTGCTTTTCTCTTTGAAAGTCATCACATAACGGCATTGTAATACACGGTTCGGCTGCATTACATATTACAGATCTGCCGTAGTTCTGTATTTATAGAGCCCTGATGAGAAGACCTTTGGAAAAACTGGAAGAAATGGCGCCGAAACTGAATACTTGACGTGGATCATAAATATATCAACAATTAAACAACATCTTCAATTTCTCTTCACACAATACGTCTCCTTGCAGTATCAACACTAATTCGGCTGACTTTTACATTTGATCTAATTCATAGATAGGTTATATGTACACCATAACGGTGCACAGCTGATAGAAAAGGACTGTAGTTTTCAAAGATATTACTGATTTTCTTTGAATGTAAGAATGTAAATACTGAGTCTGAAATAGTATAGCAATATGCTGTAAAATGATGTGAAAGCATGAATAAAACTACACATCTTCAGATGTTGTACATACACACTAATAATACAAAGTTATTATGGCTGTGTGCACCTTGTGTGCACCTCCTAGTGGTTAAAGCACGTTATTGAATTATTGTTTTTATGTGTTATATTTGATTAAAAAAATATTAAGAGTACATACTTTCATAGGGGGAAAGTATAAATATAGAAATATAGAATATACAAAATCAAGAAGATACTATAAGTGATCTCTACAATAAAACAGTTTAGTGCAGGATGTACACAGATATTAATTAGGAGGAGGTGCAAAACAGAAAAACGGATTAACCTTTATTTAAACATTAAATATTAAGCCTGACAAAGTAATTAACGTCTAATATATTGCTTTCCTGCAATGTTAACTATGTTGAAGCACTTATTTTAACTGATATTATACACATTAATTATACTCTTATGTATGTAGATAGAATAAGAAATGTGAAGAATATGACAGTTTAATGGTGGAGGTACACACATATTGATAGATGTCTTGTAATGCACTGTTGAGGAACCTGTGACCCAAGTTTCTCATTCATTGCATAACTACACCGTAGTTGTGTATGATATGTCAATAAACCTTTGAAAATCTTGAAAGGGATGTGCAAAATAGCCATAATATACAGTCTTTAATTAACTATTAGTAGAGAATAACGAGTAATGAATATACTTTATTACTTGTTTCCATTCATGTCAATTGCAGATACATGTTTAGTCTTCTCAAGTACCAACTATCAAATATCTCTCCTGATTGTTGGCACTTAACAATCACCTTACCTGAATTTTACTCAGGTGTAACTAAAGTCTGATTTAAGGGTTGTTTATATTTCACATAATTAATCAGAATCTGCAAAGTAACTCAAATAAATGCAGTGGAGTAAAAATAACAGGTTAACCTCTGAATTGTAGTGGGGTAGAATTACAAAGTAGCAATGAGCTGTCATGTGGGTATACGGCATTAATATAATGCTGCGCATTATGGACACAAGTGATTTTCACCCATTTATTAATTATATGTTTTACATTTGATAACACCAATGTGTTTAATAATGGCAACTTCTAATTATGGGAAAAACGAAAACGTTCAGTAGAGACGTCCCATAGAGAACATGTTGCGAAACACAATAGCCAGCATGTGTAGTTCTGGGGGGGTGTTCGATTCCAGTTTTGGATAGTCTGGAGTGGTTTCGTTACATTTCACACAGCTGTTTGACGCTCTGCGTAACTTTACGGGAACTGTAGTCCTAAACGATAGCTGGGGATTATGGGTAGTGTAGTGTCTTCGGCCATCCTAAACTCAGAAATGTTGACAATCGCAATGATGCTCGAAATGTCCCTTATAGGCCTACGTCTGTTTCCGGTTATTTTTATTTTGAAATTCAGTTCCTGACGGACACCAAAAAAGCCCGAGATTATGGAATGAAACCAATAAATAAAAGCAAGGATAATTGTGTGTTATTGGTGAGTAAATAACAGTGTGTTATTTTGAAAAGAATAACGAATTAGAAGGAAAAAAATATTTTAAAAATACAGATTTCAGTATCCTGAGGCTCTGAGCACCATTTATTTTCCTCACAGACGGCAACACAAGTCCGAAATTATACGATTTAAAATAAAAGCAATAATTGTGGCTTGATATTGAGTAAGAACATGTTTTTATGAACCACACAGCTTCCGGTCTTCCACGACCCGACCGGAGAAAAAGAGGTGCTGCAGCCTGCAGGCACGAAACACATTACCAGTAGAAATACATTGCTTTTAAAATCGTGCTGTGCAACACGAAAAAAGGGGCAAATCGTGTTGGTGAACACGAATCAATAGATTAAAAATCGTGTTGGTGAACACGAAATGCCGTGAGACTGGGTTGGCCATGTGGTAAATACTTGTGTATGCTTCGATAGGGTTGGGTACATAGACTGTATATATAAATGGACGTAGGGTCCGTGACGTCACCCATAGGATTCTGCAGAGTTGCCGTGAAGCCCTTAGTAGGCGGAGTCGGCCACTAACGGCTCAACAGTTACGTCAGAGTTCAACTCCCGCCTTCTCCAGCCTGCTCCAAATAAGGGCAAAGAGGCGGAGCCGAGGCGGGACCTGCTGCCACCCAGCTGGAAGTTCCAGAGCTAGCTGAAGCTACCAAGCTAAGCTAACATGCTCCCCATCTGCACGCTGCCGTCGCATTTTACGTTTCTAAGGTAAGCGGCCTTGAAACTATTCAGCAAAACTATAAATTATAATCTAAGTTTTTAGCATAATACTTCAGAATCTTAAAACCCCTTAACGTTTGTATGCAATTGTGCTAAATTCAACACTGGAATCAAGCAAATATTAATGTTTGCATGACATTAGTTATTTATATTTTGATATCACTTAACTATACGTTTAATACATTTAAGTCAAGCTAAGGTACATGTGATGGTAGCTAGTTAGTGCTCTTACCTGTGAGGCCTCCTCCAAACAGCATAATAACCAGACTGTATTATTCAAACTAAGTACCAGTTCTAGATCCTTGACTTTAGACAAACAATTCAAAAGACAAAATGTATTTAAAGACCAATCTTTATTTGAATGTGCCTCTTAACCTGAGATATTAGTTATACAGTAATAGTATTAACAATCTAAAAAAACTGAGCAACTCAACAGTCAACTTTATGTTTCTTATTGTCTAAGCATTTATTATTTTCATTTTCCCCCTCTCATATTCAGTGTGGACGGATTGAGACAGCCTGGTGTCCAGAGAGCAGCAGAGACTTCAGGGAGAAACCTCCGTGTGATGGACGTCCAGTCTGTTGGTTTGGAGAGGACTGAGGGTCTTTCCTCAGCGAGGAGGACCAGGCCTGATGGAGGAGCCCATGCTGGGCAAAGCTGATACCAACTGCACAGGCCTAGTCTGTCACGTTATTTTACTTAATGTGTTTACTTATACATTTGATAGGCTTACACCTTCTGTCCATATGTGCTTTTTATTTAAAACATTTGATTAACTTTTGGTTCACATTTCAATAAATTGTATTTGTATTTGCATTCCTTTTGTCCATTATTCTTACTGAAAATGTTAGATTACACATTCCCATCTGACTGAAGATTGGCCCCATTTATTTGTGACGTTGCAAACTCTGCGGTACAAGGCACAAGTGATGTGAAGCTCATAAAGTGAGGCGAATAGAAATAATCAGCGGATGGAGTGTAGATGTGGAAATAGCTGACTGTTTTTACAATAAAAGTAGTTTCTTAGTGAATGTCCTGTACTGGTCTTAAAATCTCATAATATCAGCTTTTAATGATCCTCTTGGATGTTCTTCTTGACCCTCAGAGAAGGAGAAAATGTCGTGTCTTTCAGGCATGTCCTTTCCTAACAAAAATGACAGGAAACATAAAACATATTATTGCAGAACAAGTGTGTTATTTATGAAAGCGGTGTGTTTGTGTGTTTAGGGGCTGTAGATATAATTATTTTGTAATTGTAATGTTTTTATTTTATTTTAACAGTGAGCAATCAGATTATGAATGAACAGTATGAAGTTCATCAACATTTAAATATATGTTATTATCAAAATAATATTTAATTGTTACAAAACGTAGTGCAACTGTAGAAGCTTGCTCTGTTGTCTCACTGAAAGAATAACTTTTACCACGTTTTACAGACAATATTGAGAGATAAATAGTAGCAGTTCTCACTATGTGTTAAATATCTTTGCCTTCAATACATTAAATTAGAGAGCTGACAAAGTCATATTGCTAAATATCTAAATGTAACTTTTTGCATGGAATAAACCCTCAACTTAACTGATGTGTAGGTGATCTAGTATTTAGTATTGTTTATTGGAATGTATATCAGTGTATTCAAGTCAATACTTCATTCATTTAAACCAATATATTTCTTGATTTTTGTACAGTATGAAAAAAGAGTCTTTGTACCTGAGCTGAAGTTCACTGCTGTGAGGAGTCCAGTTCTGTCTCTCACTCTCTGGTCCAGTCTGTCTGCATCACCTGGACAGCTTAAACAAACAGATATATATATATATATATATATATATGTAAAGTACCATGTGTACAAACAATATAACTGATTCTCTGCTGTTGAACATGTTGGATTGTGTATTGTCCGAGTCAGGGTCCTTTTTATTTTACTGTAACTTTGGAAGTTGTGTTACCAATGCTTACTGTTTATTTGATACCCATTTGGTAATGCAATTAATAAAAACAACAAGGTTTGGGTTCGTTCTTCAGATGACTGTGACGTTAACGTGTAAGCTCAATAATGAACTCCAGCTCAATCAACCATATTGTAATATCTAAGTAATCATCTTGAAATATGACATTAATAATTGTAATATACACACATCTTATTGTGAGGTTGATTTCACATACACTACTTCGACATTAGCTTGTCTACATACTTGAGCATAGCCAATTTAAATTAACCTTATATGCATCCAGTTCTACCTACATAATAAAATATCTCTAAGTTACAAGGATGTAACCTTATTTTATCAACCTCAAACAGAAGTCGTTTGTTCAACAGTATTATCCCACTTAACACTTGTCTATTTCGTTTTAACCTTTATATATACAGTCTATGATTTTAACTTGGAGGCTAGGATTAGCATCGTTAGCACCGATGTAGCTACCACTAGCTTACATGCTAACCCAAGCCTTACTATTCATTACGTAGCTGATTAAAATCATTAACACATAAATAAAGCACTCGAATTTTACTTCACCGCATTCATGCACCGTCTGTTTTAACCGCACTTCCGTATTGGCTTTCCGGCTCTGCCCCAGAGTTTGCCGCTTGCGGTACCCAACCAAGCGGCAAACTCTGGGGCAGAGCCGGGAAGCCAATACGGAAGTGCCACACACTGCAGTTCATATATTGGCCGATAGGCGATGGCTGCAGAAAGGAGCAATTTCCATAGACCCCCATGTTAAAATGCCCAACTTTACAGCAGAAAAAAACATGTTTCTCTCCCTGGCTCCATACATTTTATTATCGATATAGTTAGATTCCACCTTCATGATTATGGATCTGTGAGTGAATTGTTTTCTAACGCGACCCTTTTATTTATATTAGGTCTTAAAGTGTGTGCATCAATTAGGGCGTGGTCACATTGAGTGACGGCTCTGTCAAGTGCCTGCCGCTGTTAGCTTCTTGTCTCTCTGCTAGCTGCTCCGTGAAGCTAGCTACAGGGACTCTGCCTGCTCAGCTCATCCAGGAAACACAACTTGTAGCCGGCCGTGGTTGTCTGTTCTTCATGCTTATATATCGGACTATTGTGACTCGATCTGCGGTTAAAACAGACGGTGCATGAATGCGGTAAGTAAAATTCGAGTGCTTTATTTATGTGTTAATGATTTTAATCAGCTACGTAATGAATAGTAAGGCTTGGGTTAGCATGTAAGCTAGTGGTAGCTACATCGGTGCTAACGATGCTAATCGTAGCCTCCAAGTTAAAATCATAGACTGTATATATAAAGGTTAAAACGAAATAGACAAGTGTTAAGTGGGATAATACTGTTGAACAAACGGCTTCTGTTTGAGGTTGATAAAATAAGGTTACATCCTTGTAACTTAGAGATATTTTATTATGTAGGTAGAACTGGATGCATATAAGGTTAATTTAAATTGGCTATGCTCAAGTATGTAGACAAGCTAATGTCGAAGTAGTGTATGTGAAATCAACCTCACAATAAGATGTGTGTATATTACAATTATTAATGTCATATTTCAAGATGATTACTTAGATATTACAATATGGTTGATTGAGCTGGAGTTCATTATTGAGCTTACACGTTAACGTCACAGTCATCTGAAGAACGAACCCAAACCTTGTTGTTTTTATTAATTGCATTACCAAATGGGTATCAAATAAACAGTAAGCATTGGTAACACAACTTCCAAAGTTACAGTAAAATAAAAAGGACCCTGACTCGGACAATACACAATCCAACATGTTCAACAGCAGAGAATCAGTTATATTGTTTGTACACATGGTACTTTACATATATATATATGTTTGTTTAAGGTGTCCAGGTGATGCAGACAGGCTGGACCAGAGAGTGAGAGACAGAACTGGACTCCTCACAGCAGTGAACTTCAGCTCAGGTACAAAGACTCTTTTTTCATACTGTACAAAAATCAAGAAATATATTGGTTTAAATGAATGAAGTATTGACTTTAATACACTGATATACATTCCAATAAACAATACTAAATACTAGATCACCTACACATCAGTTAAGTTGAGGGTTTATTCCATGCAAAAAGTTACATTTAGATATTTAGCAATATGACTTTGTCAGCTCTCTAATTTAATGTATTGAAGGCAAAGATATTTAACACATAGTGAGAACTGCTACTATTTATCTCTCAATATTGTCTGTAAAACGTGGTAAAAGTTATTCTTTCAGTGAGACAACAGAGCAAGCTTCTACAGTTGCACTACGTTTTGTAACAATTAAATATTATTTTGATAATAACATATATTTAAATGTTGATGAACTTCATACTGTTCATTCATAATCTGATTGCTCACTGTTAAAATAAAATAAAAACATTACAATTACAAAATAATTATATCTACAGCCCCTAAACACACAAACACACCGCTTTCATGAATAACACACTTGTTCTGCAATAATATGTTTTATGTTTCCTGTCATTTTTGTTAGGAAAGGACATGCCTGAAAGACACAACATTTTCTCCTTCTCTGAGGGTCAAGAAGAACATCCAAGAGGAACATTAAAAGCTGATATTATGAGATTTTAAGACCAGTACAGGACATTCACTAAGAAACTACTTTTATTGTAAAAACAGTCAGCTATTTCCACATCTACACTCCATCCGCTGATTATTTCTATTCGCCTCACTTTATGAGCTTCACATCACTTGTGCCTTGTACCGCAGAGTTTGCAACGTCACAAATAAATGGGGCCAATCTTCAGTCAGATGGGAATGTGTAATCTAACATTTTCAGTAAGAATAATGGACAAAAGGAATGCAAATTTATTGAAAGGAATGCAAATACAATTTATTGAAATGTGAACCAAAAGTTAATCAAATGCCTGGTATTGCCTCATTATACCGCACTCTCAATGAACTCAAAGTAAATATGTGGGGGAACAATGTGCAGTTGATCTAACAGAGATTATAAAATATGACGAAACACTCGACAGCTGATGCAGCTGTTGTCACGTAATAATGAACGGACGTCGCTTTAATATGACCGCTCAGAGGAGAGGAGTTCTCATTTCTTTAAACGTCTGCTGCTTCCCCTCCTCTCTCCTCGGTTCCCCTCCTCGGTCCTCCGCTCGCATCTCCTGTGGGCGGGTCTAAGTATCGAAGAGGGGAGTCGAGGAGGGGAGTCGAGGAGGGGAAATTTGAGTATTGAGAAGCCTCTACAGTCTATGGTCACTACCCGATCCGTCACCCTGCCCGATCGGTTCTGCGCATGTGCGAGAGGGTCCGCCATGTTGGACAACTCCGGACGGCAACACCAGATGGACACTTGACACAGTGGCTTTTAGCAAAGCTCAAAAAGAAAAACAGAGAGAGATGAGTTATTGTTATTACAACGTGACTTCACTATTATTTAACAACTCTTTTTATTGGGTTCTTTTATTTGGGGTTAAGTACATTGTCAGAATAAGTGAGAAATAGATTTAACTTCTGTTAGACAGCTATCATACTGAATAAATATTTACTGTGAATGTATGCAAAAATGTATGGCATATGGCTGTCTAACAGAAGTTAAATTCATTCTTCACTTATTCTGACAATGTACTTAACCCCAAATAAAAGAACTCAATAAAAAGAGTTGTTAAATAATAGTGAAGTCACGTTGTAATAACTATAACTCATCTCTCTCGAGTTTTCTTTTTGAGCTTTGCTAAAAGCCACTGTGTCAAGTGTCCATCTGGTGTTGCCGTCCGGAGTTGTCCAACATGGCGGACCCTCTCGCACATGCGCAGAACCGATCGGGCAGGGTGACGGATCGGGTAGTGACAGTACCTACACTTCCTACAGCGTAACCTGGGACCAGGGCCAGCCCGTCGCACTGGTGTTATAGATGTTCACCTAGGGCGCCAGATCTGTGGAGGCGCTGCGCTGACAGCTCTGGGAGGGAAACAAAAATGTTTTGACCGTTGGTGCTCATCCTAATTTTCGGCCGTGATGTAACAACATTCATAATTAAGTAAATGTAACACCCTTTTCATCCCGGTTACACTTTTCATTTGCCCGGTACGATGGTCGCTGTAAGTGATGAAAAAGGGGGATGTTGGCTTATCTGGCACCCGCAGCTCACAGCCAAAGTGCGAGTGAGCGTGGGGGCGAGCGAGGGAGAAAGTACGGTGCACCGGTACGCGCTGTTGTTATTAGCATCTGGTGCTAGCTGCTCTAACGGATATTAGAAGAAGATGTTTCTACAATGATGTGGAGGGAGAGTCCTCTCCAGTCAGACTGAGGCTGATAACTACAGCTCAGTGAGGTAAAGGACTATCAGTGTTTAGATAGTTCACTTTAGTCTAAGTTATCTCAGTGGGTCTCAAACGTTTTGATCACAATTTATGTAAACATATTTCCAAGGCACTCCTTTATAATTATTGGGATAAAACAGGTTTGAAATCATTCCAATGTATACTATAGGACAGTAAACCAGACATATCGTTTTAAACTGGAGATAAAAAAAGATGTATAAATAAAATAGTAAAATAAGATATGAATGAACAACAAAAATAAAACACGTTAATGTATTTGTTATTGGCTATGGTAGGTTATTGGTTATGCTCACATACTTATTTAATTATTAAAATGTAAACCGATCTTTTTCATATGGGTGTTTAGAGTTGTACCCTAGATATAGTCTCTAGTCATTCTGCTTAAAGTGCATCAGATTGAAGCATTTTACTTTAAAATGTTCAAACATTTCTTCCCGGGATGTCTGAGAAGGCAGATATGCTTGTTTTTCTCAACAAGAACTGTTTTAAACTTTAAAAGTTAGACTGTTGTAGCTTTAGTGGTTCTCAGGTTACAGTTACATAGTAGTGAATATAAACAGACCGATTAATGTGAATATTACTGTGTAAAAGTTTCTCGAATAAATGTAATTTTTTTGGTGGAAGAAGCATGTATCATGTTTTTACCCTGCCCCTCAAAGAATCAGAATTGAGAACCGTTAAGAACCGGAATCGAAAAGTAGAATCGGAATCGGAATCAGAATCGTGGAAATTCAAACTATACCCAACCCTAGCTACGGAGCCCCTTAGGGCAGTGTTTTTTTAAAAGTGGGGGCCCCGACCCCCCGGGGGACTGCCAGAGGGCGCCAGGGGGGTCACGCAAAGTTTGAGGGAAAGGGGAATTTTTTTTCTTTTTTTAAACTTACATTTTTTTTTTTTTTTTTTTTTTAGATGTTATTAATAACTGCATATCTATCAATCTGTGTCCTTTGATGGCAATCTTTTTATTTATTTATTATTTATTTTTGTTTTTAAATCACACGACCGCCCTTCAAGCCAATCAGAATCGAGCTGCTGCTACTGAGAGTGCTCAGCTTTTGGAGCAACTGAGAGCTAGTGAATATTTCGCTCTGCAGCTGGATGAGAGCACGGATGTAGAAAATATTGATGTTTATATATATGAATATAAATATGTTTATTGTTAATATAACTTTTGAATATTATATATATAATATTATTAAGGCATAAATTAAATAGCTTTAAAAAATGCTAAAAATATATGTTAATTGTTCATATTACTGTTCAAAATTATATAATATTATAAAGACAGAAATCACTTTAAAAATGCTTTAAAAATATGTTTACTGTTGATATTACTGTTTCATATTGTGTTAAGAATGTTTATAACAGAACACACAATGAATGTAATGAATGACAAACAAAAGATAAATACAAACATTTTTTAGAAGAATAACTGATTATTAATTATTAATACAAATATATATATATATATATATATATATACTCATAATTTAAAAATAATTGCAACAGGGGGGTCCCCGCCAGAGGATAATGTTATGGGGCTCCTTGGCATGGCAAAGTGTGGGAACCCCTGCCTTAGGGGACATGGAGAAGAAGAAAACAATTAAAAATCTCGCAACACTTTTCATTTAGCTCAATGTACTTCCTGGTCAGTTCGGCAACACAGAAACCACAACAATGGAGCCGTTCATCGATTTTACTTTGAGCTTGGCCTTAAATATAAAGATATAACATCAGGGCTTGGCAATAGGCACGGGTTTCACATAAGTGAAAGACACCTCAAGAGAACACTCAGAACGAGGGGACATGCACGTCGCAAGTCGCAAAGCAGAGTTATTGACAGATTCGAATTTCACGGATCAATAACTGATGAACATAACTTTGTAAAAATGCAAACAACATGACTTTACAATCATAGCAAGGTAGACAACGAGCTACAGAGTCGTTTTTATCAGAACAGTTCGATACGCGCCGTCATCCGAGCTAAACATCAAGAATTGGTCACAATCTGCAGCTGGAGGAGAGAGGAGTGCTTAGGGGACCGTCTACAAATTGCAACGCCGAAAATATATACTCATAAAAAGTATTGCGAGATCTCGCAAACAATTTTTTCTTCTCCATGTCCCCTAGGGGGCTCCGTAGTATGCTGCTCTTGCTCTTTTTGCATCATGTATTAATTTGTTGCTATGTTTATAAATGTCATGTTCTTATGTTGTATGTCAGGGACTACGGATGAAAATGACCTGAAAGCTAAAATCCAGCATATTTACACTTGAAGCATTATTTGCCTTAAGCAGTGGCGGCGCCAGGGTATGGCTGGGGTAGGCTACAGCCATGCCAAGAAATGGCTTAGCCCCACCATGAAAAATGATGTTAAAGTAAGCAAATTAAAGACCCCGTGAAGTGTGCGCCTGTGCATGATCTGTTATGCTAATAAATATAGTAATGACCAACATTGTCCATTGAAACCCATATCAAAAGATGTTGGAATAGCAACTAATTTGATGAGTTTTGAATTTGCCGCCGTGATATCCGCAGTTGACCTCCGCCTTCGTGGGCGTGGCTTGCGAGCTACTGCGTGACGTCACAAGATGGTCGCCTCCGAAGTGTTTACATTCATCACAGTGTATTGTTTCTCTTTTTCAAAGTCGAATTTATCAAAGTTTTTGAGCGAGTATTTTACTGGAAAGTGTGTCGGAGTCGACTGGAAGTGATTGCCAATCGAGAAAACCTGACAATGGAGGCGACAGTGAAGAAAAAGGGAGGAAAAACACGCGGGAAGCGATGCATTGCCGCTGACTGTAGTAATGTCAAGTCTGCCGAAGTGGCGATGTTTCTGTTCCCAAAAGATGAAGGTGAGTCTGGCTGGTGTCATTGTTTCGTAGATTCGTTGATTGTTCATGACAAATAAAGGCCACTGGTCGATTCGAGAGAGAGAAAGAGAGACTGAGAAAGTTACAGGGTTGTTGTTAGCATCTAGTGCTAGCTCGGAGCTAACGGAGATTAGCTGTTTCAAGAGGGAGAGTCCTCTCCTGTTGGACTGAGAGAGATAATGTCAGCTCAGGGAGGTAAAGGACTCTGAGTGATTAGATTGTAAACTGTAGCCTAAATTATCTCAGTTGGTTTGGTCATCTATTTAAACAAATATTTCCATCTATGTTAGTTGTATAAAATAGGTTAAGAAATCCTTCCAATGTTTTTTGATTATTGAAATATATGTTTCATATGAGTGTTGAGAGCTGTATCCATAAATCTCTTAATGTTGCCCTCAAAGTGCACCAGATTGATTCCTTTAACTTCAATTTAAAGAAAAACATCTTCCCGGGTGAGGGTGTGAGATCATCACAAATAAAACAGGTTCACATGGATAGGATACTAGATAAGTGTTGAAGGATGAAGATAAGGAAAAAGTAACTGTGAATATAAGTTATAGGAAATCCTGTTATAGGAAACCTTGAGCTGTCTGAGTGGAAAAATAACCTGTTAAAGTTTACTGCTGTTAAAGTTTACTGCTGGCCGGCTACATCCTGTTATCTTCAAGGACGAGATGTGGGGCCCTGATCCTCACCAGACGCAACTGTCTTGTGAGAAAACCAGTTAAAACAGGTAATTAGAAAAAGGGAGTATGGCCCTGGCCTGACCTTAGCTAAAACTGTGTGTTGCTGGGCAGAAAAGGCAGACTGCAGCACAGAGAGCACCAAAGGTGGGGGCTTCACAGCAAACACTATAAAGAAAAAGATATATTCAGAGTTCGGGACTCACTTCAACTGGGACCTCACACTGACGAGCCTGTCACGGTGGGAACTCAAGAAGGAGTCCAAAGCGCTTTGTGGTATAGTACGGATTGATATATTTTTGTTGAACTGTGTAATAAAGTGCTTATTTGTAGAAACAATTCATTGGAGTGCAAAGTCTAGTTTTTGTACAGCTAACAGAGAATAGTGTCTAGGACACAATTCCTTTTCCCTCAGAACTAAGAAAGGTCATCGGCAGATCCGGACGGCGACCCCGCTCTGGCCATATCCAAACGATCTGCGCGGAGGACGGACCTGGTCCGGTAAACTCCAACAGCTTGGTGACCCTGTGACGTGATGGTCTAGAGCGGGAAGTCCGGACACCGATGACCTTCTGAGAGGACACCAAAAAACATTGAGTTTACGGCTTTTACAAGAAACCATCTCACACAATCAAAAACCCGGGTCATTTAGAATCAAGGTAAGCATCTGCCTGTTACAACAAATAGATGTGTTTGAAATACCACTACATTTTAGGATTGTGTGAAAATGGCAGAAATAATTGTCTCAGCTAAAAAGTAAAGATAAAACGTAAATAAAATTGTGTGCACTGAATAGATCAACAAGGGTATAAACAAATCTGTGATGAGAAGCGGGTGGAACCCGTAATTTATGAGGATCCGCCGCGGTCCAACGGGAAGGTGTCAAACTTGTCAAACAAGTAGCCAACAGTAAGGTGTCAAACTTGTCAAAACAAGTAGCCAACAGTAAGGTGTCAAACTTGTCAAAACAAGTAGCCAACAGTAAGGTGTCAAACTTGTCAAAACAAGTAGCCAACAGTAAGGTGTCAAACTGGTCGCCGTATCAGTAGCTAATATATCTGTGTACAATGTTTGCTGTTTGTTGATTGTTCTGTCTGTTGGTTGTCATTGTTGATTCGTAAAGACCTTGTTTTATGTTGGTAAATGTTTTGGTATACCAATAGTTTGTTGTTAGTTGTTGAAAGAAGCCCCCCTTCTCTTGAAAAGGCTGAGAGCTCCAGCCGGAGCCGGGGTGTCAGTATTTGTCTGTGAAAGAATCTCCCCCCACTTTCGGATTCTGTAGAAGAGTACTCTTTGTTTCAATCAGAAAAAGAGCAAGCTATTCATCACAATTGTATTTTTAGGTTATGAATAAAACAAAAAGTAGTAGCCTAAGTGATAAACAGGAGGGTTTTTGAACGCTTGTCAGTCAGAAGGAATATATTAATGTTTATATAACAGGGGAAGCTCATTTGTGGTCAGCTGCTCTCTGTTCTTCAATATTCTGTGTTGCTCCACGGACATTCAAATAAATAAGAATAAGGACATTAAGAGTAACGACAAGAATTGTCCAGTGTATTAATAAATACAAGTGAACACATATTAACCTAGTCAGATAAATAGATACGAAGTCATTCTTGTTTCAAGGAAGCCCCCCCCCCCCCTCATGGAATGCCTGTTCAAGCCGGGGTGTCTGTGAGAGTACCCACACCCCCCTCCTTCTTTTTTCTCTCTCTCTTCTTAAATGCATGAAGAAAGAGCATTGAATTTAAAACAAGGAGTGAATAACATTGAAAATGAATAGATCAATGTGGGAGCTCAAGTAGTAGATATTGAAATAAATAAGAAACTATAATTTGCTGTTTTTAGCATAGTTTTTGTAGGATACAGTTACGTCACTTTGTGGTTTTATGAGGGGTTTTGAGAACTGATTGGTACCATTACATTGCATTGTGAATTTCGTGGTATTTGTCATTTACTGAGAAGTTTACTTATATTTCGAAGGCATTTATTGCATACAGTAACGTTGAGGGAAAGTAATAATACTGTTTGCTGAGTATATGAAGCAGGTTAAAGTTTGATTCAAATTGAACATAATAGTGGATTATTCCACCTAGTGTTTTTATAATATCATTAGTAGACATTAATTGTGTTTGTAAGTTTATGAAGAAAGAGTAGAAAGTAAACGGGAGGTTGTTATGAGTTTGTCAGTCAGAATGAATCTGTTAAAGGGTTACGCATGACAGAGGTGTTGCACAAACACACCGGTGATTGATGAGAGGAAACTTGAGCCGGCAGCTGCAGGGCACAGGGAGGAAAGAGAAAGACAAGTAGATGTTTTGAAGAGTTCAGAGAGAGTACAACTTGTTTCTAAATAATGTCATATTGTTTTGTGAGTAAACATGAAATAAAAATATATTTACTAGATATAACAACAACATGCTTAACTAGGTTGACAGAAAACTGCTATTAACCAGTTTCAGCAGCTACTGTCATATCTGTGTTCTACAGAGAACATATGTTGCATTTACAATTCATATTAAGGAAGTCCACAATTGATACCATTAAAGACCTTTTTTGGTTTCAAATTAAAGAAGATTTTAAAGATGAAGTAAGCAGGACTTCAACTAGACAAAAGAGATTTTACAATGTGGTTTTACTACTGTTAATGGAGTAAAGAATCCGGGTAGACTACTGCCATTGATTTGTTTTAACATTCACATGTTTCAGCATTCCTGACCATATAGACACTCAGCCGTTTTATTTCGTAACCCTTTGGGGGAGAGATTTAAATTGAGTTTATCTCCAGTTGCTGGTTTTATTGTGATTACAGCGGCACTGGAAAGTTGTGCGCCACCTTTGGGTTGTACTCTGAATCAGTGTGTTGGTGAAGAGTTGCTCACTACAGAAACAGAAGAACTGTGCAAAGAACGCATCTGAGGAGGGTTTGACATTTTGCGTGTACCTCGTTGTCAAGGCAACAGTGGTGGGAAGAGAAACAGCAGTTTTGGGGGATTCCTGCTGTGCGGAGGACAAGTGTGTCTGCTGACTGTAGCACATTGATCCAGAGGTGCCTTCCCCCTCAGGACATCCCAGTGCAAGAGTTTCATTGATCCTATTGGCTACAGCTGCAGAGGACAACGCATTACTGACTGTTCACAATGTGACAAGATCTTGAGACAGGCTGGTCTCAGGCGGTTCAGACTCTGAGGAAAATATGCGATGATTTGACAGCATAACTGTGCAAGAGTTTTCCAGAGGGTGGTGTACAACAATAACATTAGTGTTTGAGAGGGGAGGCTGATTGTTTAAACGATGGTCTGGAATGCTGAAAAGATTAAAGTTTAATATTCTTGGTTGACAAACAAGACATCTGATTATTAGGTCACACATAATAATTTAGACATATAAACTAACTATGAGTAAAGGGATTAATGGATTTCATATCCTAGGGAGGGTTAGTTAGGTTGCGAATACTTCGCAGGGTATTTGCTAATGTATTTTGAAGAACAAATAACAAGGACACAAGTCCAATTTTGTTTTGTGTTTAGATTAAATTGTCCGTTACCAAAACTGTTCACCTTGTGTCTAGATTTGGACTTTGAGGGTAAGGGAGTATTTAGGCTTATTTTTATATATCTGACATTTTAAAATATGTTGGCTAGTCACCAGATAGACATTGGTTAAGAACTTTTCTGAAGATTGAATATTTGTTCCATTTCTACATATTCCTATTTAAAAAGTAATTTTAGAGTAAAGAGGGCTGATGCTGAAATGGGAAATAATGTGGGGCCTTCAATCACCCATTAGAAGGGTGCATATTATTGACGACCAATAGGGAGGAGGGGTCACTCGACCCACCCTGCAGTGGGTTTTAAAATCTTACTTGCAGCTTCACAGGAAGCGCACAGCACCAGATTATGAGTTTAGAGGACTAGAGGCACCACCTCCTAATGGACATTCATTTAGTTAGTAATTAACCGACATTTAGAGATGTTAAAAAGTAAAAACATACCTACCATGAGGGATGATTCCTAAGTTCAGCTACAAACCATTGATGAAATTACTTCTGTTTTTAGGTCCTTGATAAGGGAAGGAGTGATTGTTACATGTTCAGGACACCCAGGGTTCCACGCACTGTTAAAGAGGGTAACATTGTTCTTTAAGTGCACCAGAATTGAAGATAAATTAATAGAATGAGTTATGGAATACATAGCAGAGCTTTACAGATCCTGATAATGTTTTGACACAAGATAATAGTGATGTACACAAGTTTCTGAATTACATCTATTAGACGTGTTGATATTGATTAGGTGTTAATGAACTGCAGTAGTAGTACAATAAGGAAGTGACATTTTTTGGCCAACACTTTTCAGGGAATTTGGGAAAACAGAGATATCTTGAACATTATAGTTGTAATTGTGAATTAATAAATGATGGCGCTCCATATATACAGATTTCTATAGACGGAGGATGCTGGCCTGTGCTGGAACATCTCTGCAGGGCATGACACATGGCCAAAAAGACTGAGACCAACTGACCTTTGACCCTGACAGACAGGGTAACTTGGGAAGGCACTGTCAATGACTGACTCTGAGGTGTACCTGACCAAACTTGACTTTACAACCTGACAGTGTGAGTGTGAGTGAGTGTATGTCTGCACCTGATCAGTGCAACTGCATGATTTGAAACGATGACTAATCAAGCATGTTTTGGACTAACACATTATTTCTGTGTGAAATGAGAGGTTTCCTAACATTGCACAAAAGGGGAAACCGTTTCTAACCTACTTGATATTTCACTCCCACAGGAGGTGGCGGTTTGCAGAATGTGAAACTCAAACTATGACATTTGAATATTCTGTTTCTTTTAGGACTGAAAGATGGAGAGAGACACTTACTGGAGTGTTTACTGTGGGAAATGATGGATGTACATTTGGGAAAATGTTTGGTATTGTCTTATAATCCATTATGACCTGAAGGTTTTCTTCCCATACAGGTTTTTGTTTACACATGAGATAATGTGTAAAAAAGGGGGAGTGTAAACTTTACAATGTACATTTTTCATTTAGGGACTGAAAGGAACCTGCTGGCCCAACTCCATTGTTCAATCTGATCATTGATTGACAGTTTTAGAATTGACCTGCTCCATATTTGCGGATAACACACTGTTTGATGAATGTTGACATGTCTCTAATATTGATTGAGTTATAGCAGGTAACACAGATAGAGAATCAGTGGCCAAGGGGCTACCAGAGAGATGGACTTAAGAAGCTGACCTGTGAGTAATGTGTCAACTAATGTGTCAACAGGTATTAAAGTAACTAAGGTTTGAAATGTAGAAAGAACATATTTACAGTTAAAGTTAAAACATAGTAATGTAATGAGATAGAATGTAATTTGGACAACATCATGTAACTAGCCTGGTAAAGAAGTAAAAGCCATAGACTTTATTGTTGAGGTCATTATGGGGATATACATTTAATCTAAATACATAATAGAAAGACATTTGAGGACAGTTTGTTGGAATTCTGTATTCATTTTTTCAGCGGGATAATATCTAAGCACTGACGGGTAGAAGCAGTATCACCAGGAAGCCATTCACTTTGTTAGTATTGTGATTTTGGTTGTTTTTGAATCCATAAGATTAGTGTGTTTCTTTACCAGAAACATTAGCAGTTCAAATCATATTCAGATTTTTAATGGGATCTCAGGGATTTCATTTAAAAATAAATACAGATGCTTGTCAGAAATTCAGAGCTATTGAAATATGTTATTTAGTTTACCTAAAGATGTTGGGGTTCTTATTTAGTGGGCACAGTCCAAGTATTAAGATTCTGAAGCTGCACAATTAATTTAGAAAACCTGTGCACAGACGTCTGTTGTTTTAAGACACCCCACCAACAGGCTCCAAGTTGCCACGCACTGGTGGGTCAAACAGCCGAGGGCCCCAGAGCCCGGAGCGTAGGCTTGAGGGATTTGTATCAGATTTCTCCACACAGGTTGCTGACACCATCCAGGACCTAGGCCGACTGAACATCAGGCAAACAACCGAAGCCCCCCAACCCCCAAGTGTGGACATCGACTCAACTTCAGAGGAGGAGGAGACAACCGGAGAACCAACGGCAGCCCAGGAGATAACAGCCGGCGAGGAGGCACAACAAGGGACCGCTCCCCCAAAGTAGGCGGTACACCACACGCATCACATACACACACCACACAAGAGACACTCACCTACACTGATACACCAAAGAAACTTTTACAAGAAAAACGAAGATGAAGAAGAACTCAGGACCTAACCAACACCTCTATTGCTTGGCCTTAACACTTTGTTTTTTCATCATTGTTGGAATAATCCTTATCATAGTGGGTGAAAGGGGGAGACAAATCATTGACCAAAGTAATAATCCAAATTCCCCACAAAATGAAACTACACAAGATATCAATGGCCGTGTTTGCAGCAATTTTGACCTTGTGCGGGTGCTGCTGCATCCCATGTATCCGCTCAATGGTGGACAAAATAATTAGTACCGCCATAGCACCTTCTACTCCCCTGGGCCAACAACTCGCCTTGCTATCCTTAGAAAACAACCCAGACATTGAGGAAGGCGAAGAAGAAGCAGCAGCAATGGACACTTTCCCGACAGCACCATCAGTACCACCGTATGGCAGAATGTGGGAAAGAGAGACAGAAGCCTAAAACAGCTGACATAAATGTACATAAACAATAGTGTTGTTTGGTTGCCCCAATCATTAGAATGGGGCAAAAGGGGGATTGAAGGATGAAGATAAGGAAAAAGTAACTGTGAATATAAGTTATAGGAAATCCTGTTATAGGAAACCTTGAGCTGTCTGAGTGGAAAAATAACCTGTTAAAGTTTACTGCTGTTAAAGTTTACTGCTGTTTAAGTTTACTGCTGTTAAAGTTTACTGCTGGCCGGCTACATCCTGTTATCTTCAAGGACGAGATGTGGGGCCCTGATCCTCACCAGACGCAACTGTCTTGTGAGAAAACCAGTTAAAACAGGTAATTAGAAAAAGGGAGTATGGCCCTGGCCTGACCTTAGCTAAAACTGTGTGTTGCTGGGCAGAAAAGGCAGACTGCAGCACAGAGAGCACCAAAGGTGGGGGCTTCACAGCAAACACTATAAAGAAAAAGATATATTCAGAGTTCGGGACTCACTTCAACTGGGACCTCACACTGACGAGCCTGTCACGGTGGGAACTCAAGAAGGAGTCCAAAGCGCTTTGTGGTATAGTACGGATTGATATATTTTTGTTGAACTGTGTAATAAAGTGCTTATTTGTAGAAACAATTCATTGGAGTGCAAAGTCTAGTTTTTGTACAGCTAACAGAGAATAGTGTCTAGGACACAATTCCTTTTCCCTCAGAACTAAGAAAGGTCATCGGCAGATCCGGACGGCGACCCCGCTCTGGCCATATCCAAACGATCTGCGCGGAGGACGGACCTGGTCCGGTAAACTCCAACAGTGTGCACACTCATTATGTACATTACACATTCAAATCTGTAGGGTTCAATGATGTCCTGCGCTTCCTCATCGTTACTTCCATCTTCTGTGCCACTTTCCTCATCTATCCTGTCCGAAAAACTGTCAAAATCAATCATTTCTCTCACACTTGTATCACTTTCCAAAGTCTCCGCCATGTTTACAATCACAACTGGGCCCATCTTGTGACGTCACCGCCGCTATCGTCTGCAACTTCCGGTAGGCTCAGACGGCCGTTATAGAGAGGCGAAGTCCCTCCCTTTCCGGGAGTCTCCATGGGACCCCGGAAGCGTAAAATTATACATTGAAGTCAATGGAGAGAGAAAGGTTATCTTTTGATCCCGTTTGAATTGTGCCACGAATGACACATATGATGTTTGTCAATTTAAAAGAATATTTTGCAAGTCAAACAAATTAAAATGTGTCGTAAAACTGTGAAGTTACACATTTTTTTGTGTGAAACCGCTGAGTGAACTACAGGTCTCTCGTCTCGCACAATACGCGTCACGTTAGCACGTTTCACCTGTTTCTTTCAGAATGAGAATAAAAGTATAAAACGAGGTGACTACAAGTCTGGACACGTAGAGAGCTGTACATACACGAAAGGGGAGTTAGTCGGTTCTGTAAGAGCAGCGGGACCGGCTTTACAAGGTTTCGGTGAGTAATATGAGTGCATTGTGTAACGTTAATGTCAGCTAGCTAACATTAGCTAACAAGGTACACTAACGTGTTTTGTTTCAGTAACTAGTTTTCTCCTTTAGAACTTCGTGGTCTCTGTGTGTGCTGTGGATAACATTAGTGTTCACAAGAACAAGGTACACTCCCGTGTTTTGTTTTAGTTGCTCTTCAGATTGAAGCGGACAGTTTTATATAGTCTATACTGTATGTGTGATCTCCTTTTACATCTCGTTGTGTCATTTGAGTTTATTTGCTGTGTGTAGATTCAAGGATTTTGGTGACATGAACATGAACATCGCGGAGGCAGTCCAGTTACCATCCTTCTGTCTCCGTGAGGAGGGTGGGTCATATATCACCCATACTGGCACCAGGTCCAAGGGCAGCTGCACATCACAGACCGGAGTCTGCTACTTTGTTGTGTGGACCACGAAGGAGGCGATCATCATCCTCATCCCCAAAGACCCTGCATGGCATGGAAATCTCCTCCTCCTGGAACAATTCTACACCCAGCATATGCTCCCTGTGTTGGCCAGTAGAGAGGAGGACATTTAAATAAACATACTCTTAACACCCTCAGACTCTGCGTTGTGTTCCGTATGTGTGATGGGGTGTTATGCAGAGGGGAGGAAAACAGGACACAGCAGATTGGGATTGTGGTGGAGACGCTGAGCAGTTATTTCATTGTTGCATGTAATTATTATTATACTGCGTGCTTCTTAGTTATTCCATCTTTTGCTGTAACAAGGATCTGTATGTAACTCTATATTTACTTGTTATCTACCACACTTCCTTCTACATCATACACCATCATTATACATGATGGTGTATATAGGATATATATATTTGTATACATTACATATCTGTAAATTGTATAATTTAATTTTTCGTATTTGGGATTGTTGGAAACGTCTTTTTGATCTCTCTGTCTATAAACACAAACTGAGTAAGATTGACAATAAAGTTGACTTTGAAAAATATATCTTTATGAAAATAGTTGACTGTTGGAGAAATGAATCCAAATGAAACGTTGGACTGAACTACAACTACGCCTTTAAATCTCTACGGACTGTTCTTCAGTGGGATGGCAAGTTCCTATCTTTAAACATTTATTAGTTTTTTCTCAGAACAGATTTGATTGAAGTTAATTTAACTTTGCCGACCATGTAAGGTCATTATTAAAAAGGTACAATCAATTTGTTTAGGGTTGACTAAAATAATGATAAACATTTCATCTGGATAATTTACTGACAGAATAAGAAACTCAATGATGCTCTACTCACCTGTTCCTTTTTATAAAGTGAAACAGTTGAAACGATAGATTTTAGTAAACTTAAAAACAACCTTCTCCAAAAGCTATCAAGGAATATACCGAATACTTGTTTTAGAACTTTATTACATATTATTTGTATATAGTTTGAATGATCCATAATTGACAGAAGCTTGTGTTTACACTGACCTGTCACTCATATATTAATGTCTTTGTAACTTCTTTAAACCACTACCTCACTCATTTCTTTCATTCATCACGGTTCAGTAAACTAAGTGATACATGAACCAGTTTAATCATTATAATAACGTAGGATTGCAACTCTTTGAAACTGTAGGTGGCTCTTAAAAGAGCCGTTGTGTTTGGGTGTGCTGGTCTCAGGTCAGTCTAAGCCCTCTCTCGCGGATGCGGCTGGATGTCCTTAGGCATGATGTTGACCCTCTTTGCTTGGTTCATCTTACTGGGGGGCAGCTACATGGATGTCGGTGCAGTCCACAGTCATTGTGCAGTTGAAGGCAGAATGAATGTATTATTGACTCCGAATGAAGCACAACTTCATGTCATACAATACATTGACTTTATTTGTAATTGTGTGAAAACATATGAGCATAATGATTAGCAAGCAGGACCTGCAGGAACAGAGCACGGTGATGGATGGAGCTGGGAAGAGAGAAGAATAAAGAAAACAGATCAACTTCATTATCGGATATTAAAAATTCAATTTCAAAACAAGTTGCCGCTCCTACAGTTTTCAAGTGTGTAAAGATGATTTCACTTGACCTATGCAAAATATCACACTCAATACATGTGTGTCTCTGGGGGGTGCATTGTGCCTTTGATGTATATAAATAATATACCATAACCAAATACTATTACGTACAGTGGAAATCAGGTTGCCAGGGCAGGTCAGTGTGCATGTTCCTCAGGGTCTCAGCAGTTACAGGTGAGGGAAAGGAAATAAAAGAGAAAAAGGTCAGTAACAACACTTTAAAGTAACAACACTTTGAATAATTATCTCTTCTAATCATTTTCTCTCAGTAATCACTCAACTACCGTCTTTCCAACAAACAGATTGACTCACCCTTACTGTCATCACAATGAAACACGTCCAGAAGAATCTGTCATGCAAAGCTCCCTGCCTGCCTTCGACTCTCCCTGACTGCTTCCATAGCATCCGGTGGATGGCGCAGTAGGCTACTCTTCAAATGTTTCACGAAATACTTACCATCTACTCTTACTCTTACTTCATGTAATAAAATAATAACTTCATGGTAAGGCTACTAAAAATGACAAGGCTAAGTAATGTAATGCTAACTAACGTGCTCGCTACTCGTCGCTACTAGCTAGGTAGCTAACTTGACTATATGTTCCATGCACAACATGTGTATTACCTGATATGTCTGAATCCGGCGACTCCTGGTCCTTTCATCAGACGGCAATCGATAGAACGAGCAAGTGGTTTGATCACTTATGTGATTACAACCTGGTACAAAGCACACATGCATCTTGTAAAAGTGCATTTATTTTTAGCAATCTCTTATTTATTGGAGGGAATACATCGGTTATGAGATCTTCTTCTTCGCTTTAATTACGAGTCGCAACCACTTGGAGAATTATCGCCTGTGACATCACTTACGCGAGCCAGAATGGGATTTGGGATTTGTAGTCTTTGTAGTCGCGTATTTTTCATAGTCTTATATTTCAACAGTTTTACGACAAAATGTGACTTTTTTGACATGGAACTTATTGTTTAAGATTGAGAAACATCATATGTGTAGTTCGTGGCACAATTCAAACGGGATCAAAAGATACGTGTTCTCTCTCCATTGAATTCAATGTTAATTTTTCGCTTCCGGGGTCCCATGGGCCGGAAGTAGATGGGCGTGACTTTCGCCTCTCTATTATTAAAAAATATTTTTTAATTTTTCATAATTAATTAATCAATAATTAAAATTATTTTAGCCATGAACAGGCACAATGATATGTAAGGAATGAAACTGCCATTTCATTTTGGCGCAAAAACATGCACTTCACTGGCACTTTAAATTAAATAATAAGCAAAATGCTAAATGTTGAGAACACTGATTGCGAAAATATACGGGTCGTGTCCACAACACACAAACTGATCCTGCTGTAACAACAAGTGCACGTTACTGATGCAATATGGTTGAGACCATTCGGGCTTATGCTAGAAGAGGTGCAAGGAATAGTCTAAGTAGTGGGGGAGTTTTATTCACTAAAGGTGTGGAAATTCTCTGGCGTTATAATATCAGCGCGGCCGCGGTCGGATCAAAATGCCTCCGAATGCAATTTGAATAGACCTACAGCCAATCAGAGCAACGAAACGTTGGGTCTGCGTCATGCCTTACTGATTGAGATCAATCGAAACCGCCATTCAGTATCCCCATTGGATCTTCAACGTGTACGTCACGTTCACAGTGATCCCTTTTTATTTACTACAAGACAAATGTGCCGTTTTATTTCATACAGTTCCATTTTGATTGAGACAGGGAAATAATCTAAATCTCATACATAGCGTGTATGTAATTACATTGCAAATACTGACTTCAGCACCACCACTGTATGGGTTAGCCCTACCATAGATTACCCAGCAAAAATACTCTGGCGCCGCCACTGGTCTTAAGTATTCATTAATGTGCATTTTCCCTATTCAAATAAACGATTCAATGAAAAAATGAAACACTACTACCCTGCCTTCACATTACGACAGGTTTCTGTCTTTTCAACATTCAGGACAGATATACTGTAGGCTATGTGTTCCCAAACACACAGAACAAAATGGAAGGGGGTTTGAATGATTATTTTGTCACCAGACTTTTTGCAAAAATGAAAGATAATTGAGAGCCAGCCCATTCAAATGTTCAGATGGATGGATACTAGGGGTGTAACGGTACACGTACCCGTACCGAAATTATTCCGTACGGGCACTTCGGTTCGGTACACGTGTGTACCGAACGCATATAACGTTAAACGTAAAAAATTGAGAACGTGAACAACTTCTTGGAAGTAATCTCAGGTGCTGCGTCGCAGCATTCAGAGTAATTTGCACCCACTGTGATCAACGCGTCATATAGCGAGCAAGTCATTTCATTGGACGAGCTGGTCAGAGGGATGCGTTCATATGTAGTCAGTAATTTGAGAAACTGTCGAAATGGCCAACGCAGATAAAGTTGAGCTCGAAAATCCACCAGCATCATTGAAGTCTCCGGTTTGGGAACATTTTGGTTTCGCAGTTACGTACAAGGATGACGGACAAAGACAGGTGGACCGCACCAAAGCTGTTTGTCGGCATTGTTCAACTAACATTGGTTACGCGGCTGGCAACACATCAAACTTGCACACTCATTTGAAAAGGCATCACCCGAACGTGAATATCACCGGTACCAAAAGACTGAAGTGCAAACCCAACTGCCACTAGCATTTAAGCCTCCACCACTCGCTAAAACTTCAGACCGAGCCAAAGCTATTACAAACGGCAAATATCCTTATGTTGCCATGTTAGCAAAGCGCTACCTGGCTGTATCTGCTACTACCTCTGTCCCTAGCGAGAGGGTGTTCTCCACAGCAGGAGACATTGCTAGTGCCAGCTGATCTGCCCTTTCGGCAAGCAATGTGGACAACAAGTACATTTTTCTTTAAAAAAAACATGAAAATACAATGACAAGCAAGTCATAATGTCAAACTGGCTGCTTAGGTACTAGTACAGTACAGTTCAAATACAGATTATTTCAGTTCATCGAAAAGCTGCACCTTAATGTTTATTTTATTATATTTTATATTTATTTGAGTGAATATTCATAGTTTAATAATAATTAAAAACCCAAAACTAATAGTTTATGTTTTGTGAGTACTAGTACAGTAACGTTCAAATACAGATTATTTCAGTTCACCGCCTGCTGACCAATCAGAGCTCAGTGTGCGGAGGAAATACAGTTTAAACTGCCGTTGCAGGAAAGACGGCCGGCCAAAATCACTGACTGTGTGAACGTGAAAATGAATAGAACATCACCTCCCATCTTCAGAGCAATCTGACTATTATAACATTTATACTATTATGTTAAGAAAGCTTAATTAAATATCTGCCACAACATAAGTAACCGGATCAGAGTAACATTACGTAGCCTACAGTCCGCGGCACTGTGAGTGCAGACGTCGATATGTCCCATTATCATTCATATCACATCATAATGTATCATATATTTCCTTATCTGAGTCAGCTGAGCCGTATCTGGCCGTGCAACACTCACCGTGTCACAGACTGTATGCAGACGTATTATTTTAAGCAACACATTAAGTTGACGAAACACTCGAGTCAAATATAATGAAAGTCAGATCCACTCGTGTCTCGTGGCAGTGATATCGTAAACCTGTTAATGTACGCATTCATCTATTGCAGTCTGTCCGTCCTGGGAGAGGGATCCCTCCTCTGTTGCTCTCCCTGAGGTTTCTCCCATGTTCCCCTTAAACTGTGGGGTTTCTCTGGAAGTGTTTCCTTGTACGATGTGAGGGTCTAAGGACAGAGGGTGTCGTATTGTCATACTGATATTCTGTACAAACTGTGAAGACCACTGAGACAAATGTAACATTTGTGATATTGGGCTATATAAATAAACATTGATTGATTGAACGCCCACCTAACTAGATAGGACACGGCTGGCTTGAGTGATCGAGTTGATAGCCAGCGTCGTAGGACAGTTTAGCGAGAGCGGCTTTGTTTTGGATTAAGTCAACCGGATAACTCAAAACATATCCAGGATAGGTTGAACTAGATTCGTAGTATAGGCCTCTGCTCCGGAGCAGGTTCGGTACCAGGATAAGAGCTCAACTCAGTGAAAGCACTGCCTGCTGACCAATCAGAGCTCAGTGTGCGGAGTTTAAAGCGATCAAGTCATATTACAGAAGAAAGGAAATACAGAAAAGCTGCCGTTGCAGGAAAGACGGCCGGCAAAAATCACCGACTGTGTGAACGTGAACATGAATAGAATATCACCTCCATCTTCAGAGCAATCTGACTATTAGCGTTAAGAAAGCTTACTTAAATATCTGCCACAACATAAGTAACCTTTGACTCTCATTTGTCTGAGGAAGACCTACACCGTCTGGAGCTTACGTGTCCCACATTAGGGCAACTCACCCTAATTAAAGTCAGATCCACTCGTGTTTTAGACGGGCAGTGATATCAAAAACCTGTTAACGTACGCATTCAAACACTTGTTCTGTTCCCAGCTGTATTCACCTTGCAGGTGCAGCTCTGTGGCTTTGATCCTGGATAAAGTGTTTAAGTCATGGATGTTTAAAGTGTAACTTCTTTATATTTGTCTAATATTATTAATTCTTTTCATTCAGGAACTAAGTACAAGTAAAGATTATTTATAAAGCGCTTTTCACAGACAAAGTCACAAAGTGCTTGACAAAACAATTAAACATCATAGGAATCGTACAATGATAATGACCACACAAAGCCACGAGTTAAGAAGCCATAAAAGCACCAAAACACAATAAGAACAGATGATTAGTATCATGCTGCGCTGTCAGTACGCTTGCCCATGTTTGTGATTGGTCAAATGTTGCTAACCCCGCCCCTTTCATGTGAACGCGCACTCAGCCGGACAGAGAAACCCTGGCTTGAGTTACCGAGTTGATAACCAGCGTCGTAGGACCGCTTGGCGAGACCGCGTTTGTTTTAAGGGTTAGTTAGCCAGATAACTCAAACATATCCAACTGGAACTGGATTGGTAGTACAGGCCTCAGGTCAAACAAGTATGTTGATGATATAAGAAAAATAAATAATGTTTGGAGAAGCATTACAATAAAATGCAGCATATTAGCCAAGCCTCATGTGGATGATGCGAGACGACGCCTGCAATCTCGCATCACTGAGAAACTTCTTGCACAAATATGCTGAGGCAACTTTCGAAAATAAACGTAAGAATTGAAAGAAACCTGCATAAAACGAATATCTGTTAGCATCAAGAAGAAACAGAAGGAGAAAACTAAATTCAGGTTAGTAGCATTTCTTACCTTGTGTTGCGGTCTAACGTGTTCTATCTCCTGGTCGCCTCTGACCTTTTTAAAAACTGCCAGCCCTGCTCCCTCCCCCGGGTCACAGGCTGCTGACGCCCCATTGGTCCCCCCCTTTGACGCACACAAAGTAGGTGCCAACAGTCATAACCTTCATTCTTTCGCCTGAGAAACGTTGGTTCACTTCAGCGACGAGGCTGAGTGTTGCTGTAATTATAGCCGCTTGATTGGGGACCAATTCACAAAGAAGGAAGTAGCCAATTAATTAAGATGCTTGTGAGGAGAGGGAGTCTCCGGGAGAGGGAGACAAGGGCAGTGTGTGACTTATTTTGTCAGCGTGGTCGTCGTGAAGGCCGTCTCGCTGGGCAGACACTAACACACCTGAAAGAATGTCATTCAATCATTTAAGACCAACATCAGTCAGTCGCATCCTCAAATCAAACAACGATGTTCTGTGATGTCGTTTGTCTCCAATTACTCGACAAAGGATCTGAAGAGTGGCGATTTCTTAAACAATTTCTATTTCATTTAGACTATTTCAGGATAGGTGCTTTTTGCTACAAAGTTCAGTGGTGGAAGAAGGCTCAAATATTTTCCTTAAAGACGCCCTATTGTGCTGTATTGGTTTCCCTGTCCTGTCGTGTGTTCTATACGTTTGTGTGCATGTGAATGGTCTGCTACTGTAAGGCTAACATCCCAACGCTTTCTACCTTTTTTACTTCTTTAACATAGTGACATCACTTTGTAACACGTGTGCTCCTATTGGCTAGCTCTCAAACACATTGTAATTGATAGGCTAAGGGGCAGAACATTTCTAAGTGGTTGACCAATCACAACAGAGCCGGCCAGCTAACCAATCAGAGCAGACTGGGTTCTGGTTTCAGACAGAGGGTGGAAAGAGGTGCTGCAGCTCAGGCAGTATGAGAAAAATAAAGAGCTGTTTGAACATTAAAGCATGGAGACATGTAGAGACACTACATACTGATATACACCTGAACATCAGCAGGAGAGGACTCTTTAAAGTAGAGACACTACATACTGATATACACCTGAACATCAGCAGGAGAGGACTCTTTAAAGTAGAGACACTACATACTGATATACTCCTGAACATCAGCAGGAGAGGACTCTTTAAAGTAGAGACACTACATACTGATATACACCTGAACATCAGCAGGAGAGGACTCTTTAAAGTAGAGACACTACATACTGATATACACCTGAACATCAGCAGGAGAGGACTCTTTAAAGTAGAGACACTACATACTGATATACTCCTGAACATCAGCAGGAGAGGACTCTTTAAAGTAGAGACACTACATACTGATATACACCTGAACATCAGCAGGAGAGGACTCTTTAAAGTAGAGACACTACATACTGATATACACCTGAACATCAGCAGGAGAGGACTCTTTAAAGTAGAGACTCTACATACTGATATACACCTGATCATCAGCAGGAGAGGACTCTTTAAAGTAGAGACACTACATACTGATATACACCTGCACATCAGCAAGAGAGGACTCTTTAAAGTAGAGACACTACATACTGATATACACCTGATCATCAGCAGGAGAGGACTCTTTAAAGTAGAGACACTACACACTGATATACACCTGATCATCAGCAGGAGAGGACTCTTTAAAGTAGAGACACTACATACTGATATACACCTGCACATCAGCAAGAGAGGACTCTTTAAAGTAGAGACACTACATACTGATATACACCTGATCATCAGCAGGAGAGGACTCTTTAAAGTAGAGACACTACACACTGATATACACCTGATCATCAGCAGGAGAGGACTCTTTAAAGTAGAGACACTACATACTGATATACACCTGCACATCAGCAAGAGAGGACTCTTTAAAGTAGAGACACTACATACTGATATACACCTGAACATCAGCAGGAGAGGACTCTTTAAAGTAGAGACACTACATACTGATATACACCTGATCATCAGCAGGAGAGGACTCTTTAAAGTAGAGACACTACATACTGATATACACCTGAACATCAGCAGGAGAGGAGTCTTTAAAGTAGAGACACTACATACTGATATACACCTGATCATCAGCAGGAGAGGACTCTTTAAAATAGAGACACTACATACTGATATACACCTGAACATCAGCAGGAGAGGACTCTTTAAAGTAGAGACACTACATACTGATATACACCTGAACATCAGCAGGAGAGGACTCTTTAAAGTAGAGACACTACATACTGATATACACCTGAACATCAGCAGGAGAGGACTCTTTAAAGTAGAGACACTACATACTGATATACACCTGTCCTGAACATCAGCAGGAGAGGACTCTTTAAAGTAGAGACTCTACATACTGATATACACCTGAACATCAGCAGGAGGACTCTTTAAAGTAGAAACACTACATACTGATATACACCTGAACATCAGCAGGAGAGGACTCTTTAAAGTAGATACACTACATACTGATATACAACTGAACATCAGCAGGAGAGGACTCTTTAAAGTAGAGACACTGATATACACCTGAACATCAGCAGGAGAGGACTCTTTAAAGTAGATACACTACATACTGATATACACCTGAACATCAGCAGGAGAGGACTCTTTAAAGTAGAGACACTGATTTACACCTGAACATCAGCAGGAGAGGACTCTTTAAAGTAGAGACATACATACTGATATACACCTGAACATCAGCAGGAGAGGACTCTTTAAAGTAGATACACTACATACTGATATACACCTGAACATCAGCAGGAGAGGACTCTTTAAAGTAGAGACATACATACTGATATACACCTGAACATCAGCAGGAGAGGACTCTTTAAAGTAGAGACATACTGTACATACTGATATACACCTGAACATCAGCAGGAGAGGACTCTTTAAAGTAGAGACATACATACTGATATACACCTGAACATCAGCAGAATGGTGCCCCTATACGTAAAAGTAGCATAACCATGTTATAAAAGATACTCCTTGAAAGTACAAGTCCCGTATACAAAATGACACTCACCAACGCAAGAATGAAATGTAAAATTGGAGGTCAGGGTTCAACTATTATATAGTTAATCAACTCAATATGTAATGGATTAGCCCAAGCATGTGGCGCACAAAGAGAAGACTTAGGAAATGTGGGAAAAATCTTCTTGATTTATTCACAGAGTACAGATACTTTTTTCATACAGGAAGCAGAGAAGAATCCTAAAACAGACACATCTGATTTAAATACATGTACTAAGTGTTTGTTGTTGGGGAAAAAACACACCTTCAAAACAAGAGTACAAAAATTAAGAAATACTTAGTCCATATTGATGTTTAGAACAGTTTGACAAAAAGAGCTTTCAAGGTCTACATGAAAGTTTACATTTGTTTCATCAGGGTCATCATGTGAACCTTGCAGAAGTGCAGTATTATTCAGATCCTTTACTTAAGTACTAATAGTACACTAAAACCATTCCATACCAGTAAAAAATATGCATTGAGGTAAAAGTATGGAAGTATTTTCGGTGAAATGTACTGCAAAACGAAGTGCAGTTTGTGTACTTTAATACATGAAGTTTCTGTATGTCTGTGTTGGTGGCTTTGTCAACTTTTTACGAGTTTTGAGAAAAACAGCCTTCTTTTTAGTTTTTACTACATTGAGCTTAGAAGAAGAAAAAGAAGTAGAGAATTTAGTATTTAAAGTTGTAATCCTTAAAACATTTATGTTAAATGTTACCATTATTTATAGTCTGCTTTTTTTGCAATTACCAGTGGTGGAATAAGCACGTTTAACTTTTCACAATTACTACTTAATTTATATTTATATTAATTAATATAAGTTTATCAATTGCGCCAATCTTAGATACTGTTATTACTGGGTATATAAGTAGTATCTGCCTCACGCAAGTACATTTATTTAAAAGGAAACTAAAATCTTAATTGTCAAATAAGCTTGCAGAGAAAAGTTCAATATGTTCCTCTGTAATTTAATCGAGAAGTATTAAGTAGTTAGGAAAGGAAGTATTCAAGTAGAGTACAAATGAAGTCAGGTACCGCTGAGTAAATGTACTTAAATGTTAGATTACGTTGCAGGAAATACACTGAAAACATTTCAACGTTGACTTTAATTTAAGGTATTATGTGAACAGACTTTACATAATTGTATTAGGTTGGATGAAAGCATAATACTAAGTTAAAATAAAAAGGTAATAGGTTCAACTACATATTATTGCTTTCAACTATTACAATTGTTTAATCTGATGACCTAATACATTGAATTAAAGTCACCATTTCAATTTCTTTAGTCAGGGTTCATACACTTTTTCACCAAGGATTTTCAATGACTTTTCCATGACTTCTCAAATCAAATAGTAGGCTTATAGCTTCTACGCTGAAGCAACTGTAGTCAGGGATGCAAACTCATCAGGTATGAAAAAGGTGACGGGCATCCGAGCCCCCCCCCCCCCCCCCCCCCCGCACCCAACGGAATATCGGTTTTAATATGAGGAATAACAGATGATGTTAGCAGTCAGAACAACTAAAGCAGCAGGTAATAATAACAGAAACGCCAAAGAGTCAAATCTAATAGAAATATATAAAAGCATTTATTTAATTGTGGAGCAGTCAGTTTATAATTTTGGCAGCACTGTTGAGCATTTTGAAAATGTATTGTCATGCCTCTGTTCAAGGCGTAGTCTTTCTATCTTTATAGCCACTGGTGTAAAGTAACTAAGTTCATAAACTCAACAAGTACTATACGCAAGCCCACCTTAGCCTGCCATCAGGCCCTGGGGCTGATAGGTTTTGTAGGCCCCCTATTTAAATAACAAATCAAAGTCATGTATAGCCTCGGCAGGCTCTGTGATCGCACTTCTCCACTCTGCTCTGCGCGCGCCTGGTCCTCTCCTTCAGATGAGTGAAGTATCGGGTCTCCCTCATGTATTTGTCCGGTTGCCGTTGGCTCCGCTCCACGTAGCAAGTCCTCGTCGTCCTCTCCATCTCCTCCAACAGATAATGTCCCTCCTGTCTGTTCTTCCTCTCCCGCTACTCCATCGCTATCAGAACCAGACGGCCTACTTGGCTCCGAGGCCCCGTGGCCGGCACCGCTGCCGCACGGTACATAACTCATGTCCTTCCTCCTCATCCTGGCCTACAGGTTTAAAATAACCTGTAAGCTTCGGCATGCTTTGTATTAGCTGCTTGTCTCCAAACTCCTTTTCCCTCAACAATTTCCTTTTCCGAGCGCCACTCTCTCTCTTTCTCTTCTCCGACTTTTTCTCCTAAACAACCTTCATCTGTCACTCACTCACTCGCAATTTGAATAAGTCACATGTGAAGCATATTCTCATTCTGATTGGCTGTTAAGTGGTGCCCACTGACTGTTTCGGAGTCATCTCTGGAATCCATCGATCTGATTATTAGCGGAGCAAATGATCAAAATACTACGGAGGGAAGATATTTTCGTTTGGATTACTGGTCTGGGGGAAGCTCGCGAGTGTGTGTGTTTGTGTATTTTTGCATTTGTGTGTATTGTGTTTGTTTCCCGGGGAAAAGACTCACGAGAAACACCGGCTGTTGTTCTGCCTGCTGTGACGTCAAGTTACTCCGTTCTCCGCTTGTAATTATGCCGAAGCTTCAACGTTGTATTTATCATCTGAATTTGCCGAAACAAGTTTAATATTCTGAAAGCCAAGACTTTGTTTAATTGAAACCAGATGAAAACAAACTGTAACGGACCCTGCCGTGTTATCTATGATTACTATACGCTTACATTCATAATGTCAGCCGGAGGGAGGGGGACAGCAGAACAGCAGAGTGGCGAGGGAGAGCTGTCTTCTTCCCTTTACAAGCTTCAAAAATGTATTTATCGTGTGATTTTGGAAATAAAAGTTTCATATTCTGAAAGCCAAGACTTTTTTTTTATTGGTTCATGATAGGCCCCCAATCTCCGTAGGCCCCTGGTCAGCCTGTACGTTGGTACAATTTTGAGATACTTGTAGTTTATTTAAGTATTTCAAAGTTTTGCTACTTTGTTCTTCTTCTCCTCTACAGTTCAGAGGTACATGGTGTATTTTTCCTCCACTACATGTATTTAATACCTTTAGTTACTTTACAGATGTGGATGAATGATGTGAAATATAATCAAGTGTTAAATCAGACTTTAGTTCCACCTGGAGTAAATCCACAAGCTACCCTGCAGTCTACAAAGTCATTCAAACTAGCTGCACCTTATGCATATTATTCTGAAATGGACCAATCTGCACAATGACTACTTGTACTGTTGCTACTTTCACTATATTTTGATGAGAATATTTTCTACTTTTACTTGAGGAACATTTTGAATGCAGGAATTCTACTGTGATAGTGTTCCTCTGGTACTTCTACTTTTACTCAAGTACAATACCTGAGTACTTATACTCTAGCACAATATCTATACTTATACCACCTGTTTATAGCCTATGAAAAAAACTATTAGAAAACGAAGGCTAAAGCTAACGTTAGCAGATAGTGACAATGTATGCTAGCTAGCTAGCTCAACGATTCCTTAAATAATATTGCGACAGAAAAACGTTTCAGTTCACATCACGCTCTGCCGCTCTGCCCTGAACACCTGAACGGCCCGTTCTAACAGCTGTTCACCAGCGGCTCAGTCTGTGCCACAGTGACTCCGCACAGTTAACTAACGCACCGTAGCTAATGTAGCTGACATCCCGGAGCAGCAGAGTTCAGCCGACAGGCAGGAAGACTCGAGCACACAGCTCGCGCTTCATATATTTAAAAATAACACCATGCGCGTCATGATGGCACATAACAGCTCGCGACTGCAGATTATTTCGGTGATTAGATCAAATGTAAATTATATTTGACGCAACTTTAGTTACATTTCCATGACTTCTCCAAAACTTTGGGAAAAATATTGTTTTCCATAACTTTTCCAGGGCCTGGAATTTGCGTTTTGAATTTCCATGACTTTTCCAGGTTTTCAATGACCGTACGATCCCTGTTTAGAGTAGCTTTTCAATTCTGTTATGTAATTATCTCCCACACTAGTTGTATTGTTAGCGATGGAGACTACAATGCCTTGTTGTCCCACATGTGTGTCATTTACTGGGAACAATATCTGCCCCAATGTTTCCTCTCCTACGGACTTAGTTACTGCTGATATAAACCCAACATGTTCTGCTGATGACCTGTTGCTTCACATCAGAAGAAGGAAAAGATGAAATCTTGAGGAGTTCCTTGACGTTACTCACAGTGTGGAGGTCTTGTAAAGTCTAGCAGAAATATGGTCTAAAAGAACTATCTGAGTCCACCTCTGCCTCTGCTCTTTCTGCCTCTCCAAAGTCCTCGTAAGCCTCCAGTGACGAGACACACCCTGGTGCACTCTGGGAATCGTAGTCCAGGAAGAAGGCGGGGTTTTGCAGCTGGCTGGCGGCAGGGCTGAGCGGCGGCTCGTTGAGCGGGGCGGTGAGCAGAGACAGCTGCAGCTGGTCGATGGTGCTGGTGGAGGAGAAGGGCTGTGATTGGTCAGGAGGGGAGCAGGCCCCGGGCGAGGAGCCGCTCGACATGCTGAGGCCCCTCGGGGGGGCCGAGGGCGAGCTCACCTGAGAGTCGTCTGCAGTGAGGGAGCGCCTCAGTTTGGCTCGAGCATTCTGAAACCACACCTAAGAGACAGTGTTTGTGTTTACAGGTAAACAACGTGTGAAAGAAGAACACATCTTTGTTAAGTAAGCTTAAATGAAGTATAACAAATCAGCGTTTATACTGTTTATCTTAACTAACATGTCGTCATTTTACGCAAAAACACATTTTGATTATAAAAACATGCATCTATGTTACTGTTTGCAAATAACATTTAATTTTATATATATTCTTTTATTTTATTGCCATTTTTTAGTTGTATTCAATTTTTTGTGTTATTTGATTACATTACTTTTTACCATGTTTATTTTTAGAATTTCTATTTGTCGTTAAACAGTTTATATTCATGATACTTGCCTGTTTACATTTTGTGCACTAGGTATTTGGGTTTTGCATTCTTCTTGTTAATATTGTGTTCTGTTTGCACTTTTTCCAGTTTTCCGTTTCTCTGCTAGAACCAAGAAGTTGCTCTATAAACGTATACAAGTATTTGTATTTAGTAATAGGTTGTCATGACCCAGACTTTCCTGCAATTGATGCACAACAAGGGAAATAATTTTTTAGAATGCTCTTATCTATTCTATTTTTGTTCTCATACTTTTTTAGTTCCAATAAAGGATCTCAGGGGGAAATTGTTAGCGTACTGGAAATGTACAATGAAAACAGTCTTGGAAGCAGCTTCGCATTAAAGTTGAAACTCTGAAATATTTAAAGTACATATTTCCTACCTGCAGGACCCTCTTGGGCAGGCCGGTCTTCTGAGCAAGGAAGTTCCAGTCTTTTCCGTCAGGGTTGTGTTTGTGTGCAAAGTACGACTCCAGCGCTCTGAGCTGCTCGCTGCGGAAACACGTCCTGATTCGCTTGTTCCGCCTGCGGGTCCGCCCACATGCCACCTGATCATCCAATGGTGGCTCAGGACTGCTGACAGACTCCTCCCCTTCACCTGAGACCTGATTTTGAGCTTTTTCACACACACACACAAAACACACACACACACCCATTATGTTGTGCTTCAATTCTGTGCAAATCTATTATCTAAGGGGCGCAAGACATGATCGTTAAAAAAACGATTAATTAACGATGAACTTTTATTTATGCTTTTTTTTTTTTCACAAGTATTTTTATTGGGCCATCAATCTTAAACATACAAACTGTTGACATAAGATCACCCGATTTAATTTTTTTTTACAACAAACATGGCATAGTAACCATCCCCCTACAAAACAAAACCGAAAAGCGTCACAATACGATATAAAAGAGGAGCAAAAATAAGTAAATAAAAAAGACAAGAGGATATCATAAAAGCACAGAAATACAAAGAAACGCTGTGTTGCACAATGTTATTTATGCTTTTTGATTGCCATATTCATTTAGTTATTTGTTTTTAATGCATTTAATTCGTTGTGGAGTGTTGAGAAGGGTGAACAATGGAACAATGTCATTTTTATATCACTCATAAAATATACTCGAAAGCTTTACAAAGTGTGTAAAACATAAATATGTCATAGTCAAATAAATGTGTGCAATAGCTATAACAGTATGTATAACATACAAATCCTTATATGGGTGCTTTTAAAGGCCTATGTAGCAAGTATGCACCTCCTCTTGCGAGGAGATGAACATTCTATCTACGTTCACTCCCTTTTAAGGAGTGAACATTTAACCACAAAGCAACGAAGAAGAACGCACGAGCTTGCACGCAAAGGATGTGACAAACCACGTGACAAAAGGGGATATAAGAAGACTGAAGAACATTGGAACGAGAGTTCTTCTTGAAAAAGACTGACAACCTGGCTTAAGCCAATTAGGTTTGATATAGAAATATATCCGAACAAAACGTATATCTATTATTTTGTGTGGTGTGATATAACTTGTAAAGCGTATAAATAAAACAGCCTGTTCACACTTGTGAAAGGAAACTAAAGATCCGCATAGGCCTCTGATTATTACTGAACAAGTAACACATCAGCGGAAATGTAGCCCGTCCCCACAAAGTTTGAGTCCTGAGTCCAGTTTGATTCCAGTGGCCTGTGTCCTTGCTTGAGGGTCAACCCCTGACTGAACACTGCAGTCTCCCAGAGATAACAGCTGGTAAGTCGCACCTGGTCAACTCTGTTGCAGAATTATAGTGAGTCATAGTGGAGGTCGCCAGGATCGTTTGGTCTGAAATATGGCAGCAGTGCTTCACGGGTATTACATCCCAAAGGTTTCAGAGGTGTGTTCATGAACAGGTCTGTGACAATCTAAAGGGATAACTAACAGGGAAGTTTACACAAGTCATGTCAATTGATGAATGGAGGTAGTATAGAAAGAAGGGAGTTTATATAGAATATATAATATATCCTCACACACACCTAGTGGTGTGTGTGAGGACACACCTGTTATGCCCAGACTGGGTAAAAACCGTATCAATCAACAGTAGTAATTTCAGCTTGTTTGATAATTGGGACGGGTGGCGCAGTGGTCTGTGCATCTGATCATCAGATCAAGGGGGGTGCTGGGGAACTCCAGTTCGAAACCCGCTCCTGCCGCCACTGCTGCGTTGTGTCCTTGGGCAAGACACTTCACCCGGATTTGCTCCTGTGGGTATTGTCCACAGTACATGTATAATACCAATGTGTACTTGTAAAAGCGCCTCGATGACCTCGAGGCGTGAAGATGGACGGTGTGGCGCAGTGCGCTGTGCAATGATCAAGGGGTGAAACCCGCCGCTGCTGTGTCCTTGGGCAAGACCCTTCACCTGAACTTGCTCCTGTGGGTATTGTCCACAATGGTGACCATTGCATGTATGATATATGTGTAATGTGTGTATATGTAAAGCGCTTTGAGTCATTGAAAAAGCGCTATAATAAATGTAAGGTATAATTATTTAATTTATTTTAACTTTATTCGATAAACTTCTGTATTCATTTATTTATAATTTTTGTTTTTATTCAAGTTTTATGGATTTATTTGTAATAGTATATTACAGAAACAAATGCTGAAATATATATATATATTTCAGCATTTGTTTCTGTCTTCATTTGTTGGTGTCCGCCATTCTGCAGTGAATTAGAGATAAGGGTCACACACACACACACACACACACACACACACACACACACACACACACACACACACACACACACACACACACACACACACACACACACACACACACACACACACACACACACACACACACACACACACACACACACACACACACACACACACACACACACACACACACACACACCTCTCACCTTCTTTCAGATTTGGTTTGGGCTGCAGATCGTGTAATGGCGGCACACTCCTGCCGTCGTCATGGTAATGGGACTGACAGTAGAGGTTGTGGCCCTGCATGCAGTACAGGTTCCCGGGTATTAATGTCACATCACACTCCTGAAAAACATGTTCATCATTAATATATCTTAAAGAACTAATGAGAAATAAATATATATAACACTGAATCTTATTCATCTTTAGGGTAAACTGTTGCACATCTTATTGCAGAAAGTTGTTAGGATTACAATCCACAAACACATTTTACATTTTAATAATAACATTCAATTCATCCAAATGTGTCATAGTGTTTCTGTAAATGTCTCTTATTAAAGTACCTGGCAGGAGAAGCAGTGGGGATGGAAGGTCAGATCCCCTGACCTCATGACCAGATCGGAGGCCGGGATTGGCTGGAAGCAGCGAGCGCACTGCCCGCCTCCAAACATCCTGAGGAGGAATCAAAGGTCAAAGGTCAGGAGATACCAACAGACCCCATCACAGTGTCCTTCTGTAGTCTGGCTCTCAGTCAATGAAGCTCCTTCCTCTGAGGGGGATTGTGTGAATACAGCAGCAAGCTCTGCGGCAGAAACAGGAAGGGTTCGTGTTGTTCTCAACCATAGATTCAAATCACATAACAACAATAAGTATAACATATAATAACTCTTTAGTGTTGTTTCTTTTTTTTTAACCACTCTTTTTAATAATTTGTCTTTTATCATAAATGTTCTATTGCAACAACAGCAGCTTACAATTCACAACATAATACGATACAAGTTGCAACACTTTTTTGGATGTATCCTACCCTAAAATAGTAATATCCCTATAGATTACACATGTAGAAGATCACTCTTTTCATTATTAAATGTAATGTTTATGAGCGGCTTGGCTTTTTACCCAGTCCCTGTAAATCTACAAAGCTTTACAATCATGCTGAACACTGGCACCGTTTCTAGACTTGATTGTAAGTTCAAAATCTTCTAAATTGTTAATATCTGTATGACAATATTAAATGTATATCTTATTTTGTGTTGAGTTTATTAGTAAAAGTTTGCACAGAGCTATTAGTACATGTACTATTTTGTACTTAACCAGGAGGTACATTAGTACAGCTGGTTAAGTCGGGACCGGCATAGACTAGAAGGGTTTAAACTACTTGAACGGCCCACTATGGGTTTGGTGCGGGCCCTAAAGAGGCAGACCCTGGTTGCAAACATCAATCTGACGAAGCTTATCGTGAGGACCGGCTCGGGCCTGCCTTAAAGCAGCCCCTTGTTATGCTGATATAGCACAGCTAAAGACCGAGAGGGTCACAGTGTGAAGCCCCCGGAGAAAAAAAGTGTAATTTTTGATAAACACATTTTGACTGATTTGATGGAGGCAGCGGTTTCTGCTCACCTGCAGTAGTCCTGGTGGCAGTAGATGTTCCCGTCCCTGCAGTACAGCGAGGGGTGTGTCTGCAGCTCGCAGTGACACCGGCTGCAGCGCAGGCACACGTCGTGCCACACACTTCCTGCAGCCAACAGGAAGAAGCGGTCACACACCTGCTCGCTGCAGCCGGCACACGTCAGCGGCTCCTGGAGGGACACAGTTGTCTGAGAAGGATGTTTGGTTAGTTACATTGCTGGAGATGAGGCTTCTTACCTACAACTAAGATGGTGGACAATTGGTATTGAAATGATGGCTGCAACGCATTTCTATTCTTATTTTTTAGGTTCATTGTTTCTTCTATAAACTGTCAGACAAGGGTCAATCTTCAACAATATTATATCATATGTAATATATAACATATTATATAACATCTTGTATTTTAAAGGTTAAAAACAGCAGGTTACAGCTCCACCTTTAATTATTTAAAAACAATATTTATCTAAAGAATGTTTTTTGCTTATAGCCTGTCTTTATGATAGTAGATTGTTCTCTGGGCTTCTCTGAGTGTTTTGTTCTGTGTTTATTCTTTACTTTATTAATGTATTTCCTTATATTGTGTTATGTTAATTAATGCACTTGAAAATGAAGTATACTACCCACAATTAACACCAGGTTGAGATACGTGGTTTCCACAGGCAGCGAAAAGCTACACACATAGGATGATCTAACATACTGTAGTAATTCATTTACATAGATTAAACTACCTAACAGAATATTATGTAGTTAAAATTAGCATGGCGCCTAGCGATTCGTTTTACTATCGTTTTAAAATCTCAGTTTTCTTATATCAAACCCCCTGAAATGTTGGCTTCAACTGATTAGTTTCATTATTTTATTTAATTATTTGAATTATTATTTGACTCATCTGCTGATAATTGACCATTTATGGTTGGGCCTAGACAATGACAGAAAACTGTTAACTTTTCTACAGTTTGTCAAAGCCAATTCAATTCAATGTTTTGTTAAAACCACAAACTCACTTTAAAGTAATATGAAACAGAGCAAAGCAAGAAACGTCAACATATTGGGGATTTAGTACAACCGTAACATTTACAGCTGTAAAATGCAGATAGCACATTAATGTAGTAGCTTTACTTATCCATTAAACATATCGTAGTAAAACACTGACAGGCTTGTACTTGTCGTGGGAGTATTTTGACATTGTGTAAATTGTACTTTTACTGCAGTAGAGGACGTGAACATACTCACGTTGTCTGCAGCAGCGCTCTCCTTCGTTCCCGTCTGGCCCCCACTCAGCTCCGCTATATCCGCACGGTCACCAAGGTCACTGCCGTACAGCAGCTCCTCCAGGGCCCGGTCGTCTGCAGACATCATGATTGTCCTGAGGAGGAAGAGGGGAAATAATCGGTCCACTTGGTAATCACAGCCGTCATTAGAGAACTAATAACACACACACTTAATGTCCCTATTAATAAACAACAACAACAACAACAACATCCAGACCCAACTGAAACTAGTGTGACAAGGCTGTTCTCTTTCTGTGAAATGTGTTTACTTATGTTTCGTTTTTCTTTTTAAACATGTGGTGGTGATATACATTATACTAAGAAAGCTTTACAGTTGCATACTATACGAACTGGAGATGTTCACAACCACCAGACTGGCAACCATTTGGAAATGTAAAGACTCACCATTTGGCAACATTGAATTTAAATTAAACACATTCCACACATCTTTACATTATTACACGAGCTCACTCAATCTTCATTTTCAATGTATTACTAGTTTGAAGACTAAATCGTTTAGAGCAGAGGTGCCCAGTACGTCGACCGCGGTCGACCGGCAATGCTGGTAGATCGCGAGTAGAGATGGGCGAGTCCTGATTCATCCGGATCATTAACCCGGATCCTAGAAATGAGCTGGTCGTGACGAGTCTCCCCTCTCCATTAACCCGAGTCCTTTGAGTCCTACACCTGGTGACGTACAAATTAAAACTATAAATTGCGTCACTCGCTACTCTCCTTATAACATGTAAAATCACAGTACAACGTACCCCAGACCATCTGCCTACCCTTTAGCGAGTAGGATAGCTTCCAGAAGTTATCGTCTGGCTCAGGGGAAGGGACGCGGATCACTGAAACTTCCTGCAGACTCGTGGGGACTCAGTTGACTCGTCCTCAGCACGAGTCAACAGCAGACTCAGAGATTCTCAAATCCTGACTCACTGTGCAAAACACAGCAGACTCGTGCGGACTCAGAGCCGTAACCATAGCAGCAGATCCAGAGATCCAGCAGACTCGTCGTCATGCACGAGTCAACAGCAGACTGAGATTCGCAAAATCGCAAAATGATCCTTTTTTTGGTGATCACATTTTTTTATTAAAGCAAAATACACTGTTTAGCGGAGGTTAATATAACGTCAGTTTAATATGCTCGTGAAATGCAACAAGTTTTCGGTTTCACCGGTAGGATTTCTATACTCTTGGTGATGCTGACTCATATGACTCATATGACTTAAATGACTTGTATGATCCGGATCTCTTCAATGACTGACTCAGAAGACCCTGAGTCCGTAAAAGGATCCGGATTTGCCATCTCTAATCGCGAGTCATTCATAAAATAAAAAAATCCAGCTCCGTTAAAATAGACAAAACAGGTTTTGATCCCTCCTCCCTTGGCCTCCCTGCCACTTAATTCAGGAGTTTACTTGATTGACAGAAAAAGCGACCTATCGCTTTCCAGTCTGTTAACCCAGAATGCAAAGCGATACAAAATCAGTCAAGTGCCGGGAAAACTCAAATTAAGTTAAAGAGACAAACAAGAGACACACAACAAAATGAGTGCGGGACCGAGCAAGAAGCTACAGACATACCACTTCCACCCAGAATGGGAGGAAGAATATTTTGTTGTGATGTCACATTCAAAGGTTATTATGTGTAAAGCAAGCGTGGCTCTGCCAAAGAAAGGTAACGTGGAGAGGCATTATCGGAGTGTTCACATAGTTATCCCATGTATAAATAAAACATGTTATTCAGCCCCTTGCCATTTGGGGTTTTATTTTTGGTTGGTTGACCTCGGTGAGCTGGTCATTTCAAAAGTAGCTCACCAGCCAAAAGAGTGTGGGCACTCCTGGTTTAGAGTCTCTATAATGGTTTGACTGCATCAACAGTTGGGGAAACTAGTTTCTGAACATTCCTGGAATAAAAATACTTTTAAATCTTGATTTCTTAAATGATATGTTGTGCAAATAATGTTTATACTGATCTTTAATTTTAAACCTCAATGTACAGATCGGAAAGCTGTTGCTTTTTAAGAAGTTTACATTAAAGGTCCCATGTCATGGCATTTCCACTGATCATAATTCCATTGTTGAGGTCTACTAGAATAGATTTATATTGTGCAATTTTCCAAACTCACATTGGTTTCTCACAGCATCTCTGTAAACTACGTGTATTCACTGAATGTCTCTCTGCCTTTAACGGCTCGTTGTAGCTCCAGCCCCCCCTCCCTGTGAGCACAGTGTGCTCTGATTGGTCGGGACGTTGTGAATCGCGCTGAGCTCCGTGGAGGTGTGATTTCCTTGTTTAGCGATACACAGCGAAACACAGCCAAACTCACCCTGAGCACACACAAAGTCACAGCCGAAGTAAAAACAATAAGTGTGGCTTGATATTGAGTTAGAGAAAGGTTGATACACGCTGTGAGAATGGGTCTGCAGAGAGAATGTCGCCGCGATCCCAACTGTCTGTTATCAGCCTGCAGCCAGGGAGGAGAGATCAGCTGAGCTGCGTGTGTGTGTGAGGAAGTCCGTGGATTGGTCAATTTGGACCCATCAGCGGGGGCTTAACAAACGGCTCCGCGGACGTAACGTAACGGCTCCACCGATTGGTCCATTTCGTTCCGGGTACGGTTGACATCACGCATACCCGGAAGAATCAAATGGAGAATGACGTATCTCCAACGAGGCGTTTTGGGGAGGTGTGTTAGAGTTTTACTCGCTACAGGGTGCACTTTGAGGGTTTTGACTCTGCAGACCGTTTACATGCATAAAAACCTTCATAACACACAAGGGGACGGGTGATAACCGGAAAAGCATGACATGGGACCTTTAACATAGAAACAAAAAAGGAGGTATAAATGAATATTAGGATGGGGTCAACATATTCGGATCATTCCATCGGGGTATGACTGCTAATATAAAGATTATTTATATTTCACCAATCTTGAATTCATTAGTGGTAAAGATCTGTGGAGATATTCAGTAACAGCAAGACAGTCACTATGATCTGTGTTCATCAACAAACTAAACACTTCTGACAAATCCGAAAAAATTCAAAATGCAAAAGTTATGTGATAAAAATAGATGTACTCAGTCCTTAGCTGCTACTTTTATTTTTCCACTGACATAAACGTGTCATCCTTTTTCAATCAAATCAAAGAGGATCTAAATATTGAGATGAAAGAATCAAAGGTGTATTTGTTCACACTACTGAGCCTATACTGGAATGAATAGCTACATATTTAGCTATAAAGAAAAACGATAAGAAATAGGGTGGAAATAAGAATATAAAAGATACAGATTTACTGTTGACAGTGGGTCGAACAAAACCAGACATTTAAAAACTGCAATTGGCAGTTTTCACCCTTTTTTTGTAGGTAAATAAGATACAAAATAATTGCATCCTTCGCTTTTTTCACCAAGGTAGAGCGAGGAAGGAGGAGATCAAAAAGTTCTTACCTTGTCTCTTGTTGGTCTCCACTGACGGAGCTCCGTGTGAACCCTTCAAAGGACACCAGAAGATCTCACCTTTCCGTTAGAGTGTGCACAGACTGTGTGAGAATCAAACTTTTTGTTGCCCTCCCTAATGTCTTCTGTATTGTCTTAATCTTGTGGTTTTGGGATCAGTTTCCACTCTTTCCTGTGAGAGCTGACCTGAGATCTGCTCCACATCATCCTCCACCAATCACAGCCCGAGCACCTGCACTGACCCCACCCCACTGCCAGTCCCAGATGACCCCCCGGCATACACCTGTAAACAAGAGGCGCAGGTGGCTCAGAGGGCCGGTAGAGAATGATCTGATTGGCCGCCAGATGGTTTGAGGGGGGGCGGTGCACCCTAGGGACCAATTAAAAAAAACAAAGGGTGTTTAAAAGGACGTCTGGGATTTGCACTCGAGCATGAAAAGACAAGGACAAGAGCTTTCCCCCGGTCCCTCGGCTGTGTTGGATCTAACAGGTTTCTCCATTTCAAATGTTTCTCCCGTTTGATATAATAATAATAATAATAATATATTTAATTTATATAGCGCTTCTCATCTGCCAAGACAAATCTCGAAGTGCTTCACAACAAGGGATACTGATACACTTTGAGAGATTAAACAAATAATTGTAATAATAATAAGAAATAAAAAAATAAAAAATAAAATATAAAATAGAGTACAAAAATAAAAGTCGGAGATAGCGATACAAATGGCAGTACTCCAGGTGTACCATGCTCAAAGTGTATTGGAAGGCCTGCCGAAAGAAGAGGGTCTTAAGGCCGGTTTTGAAGACCTCGGTGGAAGGGGCAGATCTCAGCTGATCTGGGAGGGAGTTCCAGAGGCGCGGGGCGAATGAGCAGAAGGCTCGGTCTCCCATTGTTCGGAGACGTGTGCGGGGGATGTAGAGAAGAGGAGCTGGAGCGGAGAGAGCGGGTAGATGTCTGGGTATGGATGAGGTCACAGAGGTAGATATCAACCATAGAGGCGAACATTTGATTTAATTTGCCTTTGTGCAAAATGAAGACTTAAAGGAATAAAGGAAGGAATAAAGGAAATCATCTCGTTTGTTCACAATATAAATTGACTTGAACCCCATTAGAAAGGGAAACAGGAGATTAACGTAACAACAATCATAACACTGTACAGTGCCATAGTAAAAGTGATTTTCATAAAATGTTAAGAGCCTGAAATCAAACTAATTTGGAACCTGTCTAAACTAAAAGCATTAGATCTAAATATGTTGAATTAAAAAACGTTTCAACGATGTACAAGAGTTGAGGCGCTGCTGGCAAAAAAAACATTATCATTCTGTCTGAAGTATTTAGATATACGACATGATGTGCTTTTTAGCATATACATGAGTATAGCAGCATTAACGAACAAGAGATGACAGGGAGGAACCTTCTGAGCAGATGATTTAGTGCTCTTCTATCTTTTTCTGGATCTCCATTTTGACTTTTTCCCCGAGATGAACCTTCTCATCCTTGAAGACAGCATAACAGCTGATAACTTGTGTGTACGAAGCATAACTGCTGGTTCTAACATAGACAATAATCAGCCAGAGGGAAAATATTGTTTTACCAATGTGATGTAAGGTAGTATACATGTCTTTGAATGTGTGGATGCTACACTTTAGCAGTCTGGAATGTTTCTAAAACTTCTGCTCATATTCATTTCTGATGAAAGCATTGAATTATAACCATTAATAAAGCCTCACTCAAATCAAAGCTCGGTCTTTGGCACCAGGGCTGTGAACCACGGATCCCCGGAGCCGGTTTTGGGGGCTGACATTTTGGGATGGTGCCCTTCCACCAGCTGACTGTAGAATTGTGAGTCATTGTCTTGGACACAAAGGTAAAGAGGAGGGAAGGTCTGGCTGCAAACTGGAAGACACTATGTGATTTATATTGCAATAATAATACTGAATATTGGCTTGCAGTAGATAAATATAATACTTAAGCACAATTTGATGTAATGACTTGTACTTTAGTGTTCTTGCTCCAGTACAATTGTTATACAACTCTACTGACTGGTAACTTTGGTTTGGGAAACTACAATCAACTAATAATAGGGTACTGTACACAACTCAGTAATGCAACAATAACCTGCAAACCTGCAAATAATAACCTTACGTTTACAACAAGGGACATTTTTGCACGAGAGATTTTAGTTACTTTTAAGTACGCTATTTCTTTAAAAGTAACTTTAAAAGTAATAGTAGCTCAGAACGAGTAGTATTTTGTATCCACCTTTAAGTCATGTTGGGTTGTATTTAGCTAATGATACTCATGACTTAATATGATGAGATAAACATTTACGATTTGACATATGTTACTGAGTATTTTTAGAATGTAATTTGCTACTATTGCTAATATCTTCCACCAATGCCGTTAACATGTGAAGCTGCATGCTAGCACTTCAAGTTAACTTTAGCCCCTTGGCTAGCTAATTTTAACGTTAGCATAACATTTAAATACGACACATTAAATATCACAATAAACATACTCTATGAAGCTATAGTAACTCATTATATTAGTCTTTCCTAACACATTAAGATTTTATTAACATATTGGTGGTGGAGTTTATTCAACTTTTCAGCTTAATATGATTGAAAATATATCAAACTAAATAAGCCAAAGCTAGCAGCTAAACTAGTTTAACGTTAGCTTATTTAATTTGAGATAACAGAGACACATATTCTTATTTTATTAACTCATCAAAATGAGCTCCTCATTTACCAGGTAATTTACAACATTAAAACGTATACATGTGTATTGAATATGCCTTTCTGCATAATTGTTTACGTTGGATTTGTTAAATGATACTTTTATGCTTTTACTTCAACATTTGAATGCAGCACTTTTAATTCTAAGCACTTATTCATGGTATGCCTATTAGAAAAGTTACAGAAATAATAATACAATTTGTAAGAATAATAATACAAAAAGGTCCTCATATATAATTGTTCCCCTCACTATGTTGCCTAATTAGTATTTTACAAAAAAGTTATTAGCCCATGCAGCTTTCAACTTTAATAATGTATTTATTTGAAGGCTTTGCAACACTACATGATAGTAAGACATGGAGATATTTACCTAAAGACAACGAAGCCGTACAGACTCAACTCTCCATCACTTACCTGCTTGTAGTCTGGGTTGTACTGCACTAGGCTATTTCACTAAAGGGCCACAGAGTGCATCTGCCATATGTTACAAAAAGCAGCAGGGGGCGCTGTTGAGCTTTATATCATGAAGAGTTTCGAGGCTTCAAAACTCAAACCAGTTCCTCTTGTTTGGTTTCATTTCAGGTGGATTTGATCAAAAATGCCTATAACACATTTGCAGAACTTGTGAGGTAAACACGCAATGTAAATGTTTTTTCTTTTAAGCCACAGAATGAAGTCAAACATACCATGAGCTCAAAACAATTATTTATTTCCTGAATAGTAAACATTTTGCAGAGAAAAGGATTTTGCACTACCAGCGGCCAGCAACAAGATATAATAATGATTCTGTATTTTACTGCATGTATAACTCTTTGAAAACTGGCTGATATTTATTTACAAAACACATACAAAAACACTGAGAAGTTGTAGTTTTGGTACATAATTCTAAAAAACTAAATGTGGTTAAAGTGCTGAAAACACCAGATAGTATATCACATGAAAAAGTGATCCTGCATTAAATGTGAAGTTTCAAATGTCTCAAAAGGTCAGCACACAAAACCAACACTACCCCATTGGCTTGAAAATATATAACCGTTCAAAAAAGTGGATAATCAGATTTTTTTTTTCATATTGGGCCTTTTAAATGTAGATACAATCAATATAACTCACACGCCAAATGTCATTTTTGTATTTGAAACAATTTCGGCCCCATATGATATAAAAGGAAATTGTTCCAAGCTAAAGTGACCCTCGATTATTATTGAAGCACAACGGTGCAATTGGGTTCTAAATATAGTTATCATTGTTCAGGCTACATGCAGGCTGCTCAGTGGTTACATAGAAGAGCTGATAGTCCCTGTTCCAGTTACGATAGAGTGGTACAGCGATGGCGTTTCTTTGTAGGCCACACCGGAAGTTAATTACACAAGGGCTCCCTCGACAAAAAGCAACGGGATTTTTCCACTGGAGTTTTGAATTTTGTAGATAACAACATCTTTGGCAAACACACGTTTATGATACCGTAAACATTTTTTTCAACAGAATAAACTCCAGTGCAATTGGCAGGAGTAAAAAGCTAGTATTATGTAATAAACTAAACTACGTCACATGATTTCACGTTACCACCGCTAAGCTAAAGGCGGCTAATGTTTGTTTACAAAATGTAAAGCTTGTGTTAACCGCTGACCTTATTGCAAGCATCGAACCAAAAACATAAAAACTGTTGACTTCAAGAAAAAGGAACTGCATCTGGTATAATGCGAACTCATTCGTGCTCAACCATACGTCTCCGTGCTTACTTATCATTCATTTCAAACACCACCGTCACATGCTGATGTGATCCAGATGTGTGTGTTCTTTGAACACGTGTGGGCCTGAAGAGCCCTTTAAAGATGACATACTGAGATGAAGAACAAATGTTGCTTAAAGTTTAACCTGATGCTAACCCGTAGCATCTGTAACTTAGCCTTGACGTTAACGTTAGCTCACGAGTCACGACAGCAGTCATGTTCTCTCCATCACTAGCCGCATAGCCTTTCACTAAGGGATGTGGACAGACATTATGTATATGTAGAAGAGCCAGCAGAAACTCTGCTTGCCTCAATAAAATAGCCTTTGGTTAGCTTAAGTCTCAGGCAAGATTTTCTGAATCCTAAAAAACAGAGCGATGAGGAGGTGCAGGAGTCAAGTTTTCTCTCAGACCACTTGAGTCACAATATGCTGAGAGGGTATTATAACATCTTTGGCAAAAGATGCGAAAAGTACGTTGGCAACTGCAGCTTTAATGTGCATACAACACATTGTTATAGTCTAATAGGCCTGCATGCAACATGGAAAGGGAACAAATCTGAATGGCTTATCCCATGTGATCTGACCGTAGCCCCCCAACACGGACTGGGGTGTCTTATATCGCAGTGTATGAGATTAAAGGCACTCCAAATACCCCCGTCTTTTCTGATCCCCATTTTCATTGTCTGCTTGAACTATTGGACAGCGTACATATCTTCTCCGATATGACTGGACCAAATCATGTGTTTTTGGTAGGAGATTCAAACTTTTGAACGGTAACATATGTGTCGTGGTATTTTGGGTAAACTGACACTTTAAATGTACATGTAGAGACAGTTAGAGAAGCCCTGCTTTGAAAAGATACAACATACTGATAAATGACCTCTATACAAATGAAAAAATACGTCTTTGTCTCCTCTGAGGCCAGAGCGAGGCTAAATCGAGAGTGTTTGAACACACGTGTGTTTGCACATGTATGTACACACTGCTGTCCATCAGGCATCATGGTAAGCAGCTCATTATTTCATTAGGATGGTTCTCGTCCTCAGCCTCTGCTTGGAGGACTGAAGGCCGCTGGCCTCATCTTCATCTCAGCAAACGCGATGGAAAACTCTTCTCCTTTCCAGGTGGTCCAGATCACACCCTGAGACACACACAAGAAATCAAATGTTAGTGACTGATGTTTTTATTGATATGCTCTGGTGTCAAAAGTGTGTGTGACAAGAAACGACTGAACCTTGCATTAGCTTTGTCCGAAACAAGCCCCCAGGAACATTCAAGGTGAATGATTGGGTTAAATAAATGAATGAATTGATATGGCCTTTTTTTATACTTTCTACCAAACCAAAATATTGAACAATTCACGATCAGCAGATGGAAAATTGGCACTGAAATCATAAATTCTGTGATTGGTTAATTTTGCTTTAAGTAGGGCTTCAATAATTAGTCAACGAATCAATCAATCCATTGGTAGAAAGATAGATTGTCCCGCTATTCTCTGTTTAATACCATATTAAACCATAGGGATGGTAATTTGGTACTGTTTTCTACATTTTATAAACCAAAAATGAATCGATTAATCTAGAAAAGAACTGTTAGTTACACCATAGCTTAGCTCTGTCTGTAGGGACCCAAGTGTCGCAGGTTCAAATCCCCAAACGAATCAAGTGCAGAGTATGGACTGGTACCAGTTACCTTATGGGCACTGCCAAGCCCTTGAGCAAGGCACCAGCCCCGCAAACTGCTGCCCCGGCACTGTATAATAGCTGATAATAACCTGATGCAGGATTAAATACAGAGACTACATTTACAGAGACAACACATGTGTGAATGTGATTACACTTGTATACGTTTGAATCATCGATGAGCTGTGCCAAAGATGAAATAGAATCAAGATCCTCCTTTTCAGGCAGATTTCATTTGGCTATTTGGTCCCAACAGAAATTGATTTAAAGATTTAACATCAATGTATCCGAACCTAACAGAGGGAATTATACGGACCCAGTAAATGCTGGCCACGTATCATTTTCTTAACTTTGCGTAACCAACACTTTTTATATTATAGCCAGTAAAAGGGTACCTGGTGATTGATGTCCTTGCCGTAGACCCCGTTGAGGTTGGCCTTGTGGCAGTTCTTGTACCACCAGCCTCCTCGGTAGGACATGGCACAGCGGGTGATGAAGGGCGACAGATCCCGGTCTTTGGTGGAGAAGATCCGCTGGCTGTGATAACTGAGAGAGTCCCCTGAGACCGTGAACAGGAGAGAGACAAGGGGGATTAAAGGGGAAACAAAACACATGGAAGTCTCTGATTCTTTCTTCGGATGCTAATTGTCAAGCTCATTTCTTAATTGAACCCTGCTATTTCACCAGGTTGTGTTTTAGAAGTTCAGTGTCAGCTCCTTCAATAAGCCTATAAAGTGTGCAGTTAAAATACAGAGAGCCCAAAGAACAGAAATTCCCCCATTCAAACCAAATTAAAACTTATTATGCATTATATTTCTCTATAACAGGCTTTACATCAAGAGCCTGGCTTATAGATTGTACTTTTAAATATTTTCTGACAGATGGGCAATTTTTGTTTGCATTAGGCAAATACTATGCGCTTATTCTGCTTTCCTGCACAAAAAGAAAATCCATCAAAAATAAATGCTGTTGCTAATACTCAACATATTTCGGTCCAAAGAAAGTCCGCAACTAATAATATTTTTGTGGTTTTTTTTCACAACAACTTGGCATGAATTGATGTCAACAAACTGGCATTTAAACATACAAAAAAAGAATGACGTTTTAGTAGTTATGATCTGGACTGATATTCGTCAAAAATATAACTCAGTGAATGTGAAAAAAATGTACTATATATTATTTATTTATTTTTTGTATTCAGTACTTTAGATTTAGCCAGTCCAACCTGCAGTGCCGCTGTATCCGTCCACGATGAGTTTGTAGTTCCTCTTCACCAGCTCGAAGGTGGAGTATTTGGCGAACACGGCCTCGTCTTCGTCTTGCAGGTCGACTCTCAGGGTCATCTTGGTCATCGAGGTCAGGTTGTAGAGGTTGTCCAGTCCTAAAGCAGCAGGAGATAGATCTGTTAAGTCTCGAGTAAACATGACTTCCTGTCTGGATTCATTTTTGTTTGTATGTGAACAAAGCATGCAAGCTTAACTGACTTTATAATAGTTTTGTATGTATAAAGAAAAAAATACACTAAAATTCACAACATTTGTTATAGTCTCAAATGTTTGCAGCTTCACTGTCAATGCTTTGGACTCAAATCCCAATATTCCTCACTTCGTGTTTGTCTCTTGTCGTTCACAGTCTTGCATCAGGATGACGTCTTTCTCTTTCTGATAGAGACTTGTTCTTTTGTCACAGAGTCAACACCAGTATTTGGGATGTTCTGTTCAGATGAACTGAGCATATTAAAGTTTGACTCAGTGGCAGAGGAACAAATGGAGCACCTCAGGTTTGTTTAAGAGTTTTTCCTAATTTTCCACATTAATGGGATGTTTCTCCAGCTTTCATTTTAGATTATTCCTGTTCGGAATTTTAATGTTTAAAAAAATTACTTCAGATTTTAGTTTTGAGGAGAACATGTCCTTGTAAAGATCAAATATTCAGAACCCTCAGACCTGTGTTTGGATGAATCATGCAGGAAGTTTTCAGTCAACAGATGGCAAAGATTTGGGAAATATTTTGGGTTTCAAAATTATTCTGACACGTGCAACAATTCAAAATGGATGATTCCTATTTGTAAACATTGAATTAAGAGATTGCATGACTTCTTGAGGACCTACAGATGTTATTTGCATACAAAGTCCATGGAAAGAAGTGCGGCACTTACTGATGGAAAGACTTATTTATGTGAGCATCAAAATATTCGAAACTGAGTGAAAAATTGCAACAAAACAAAAGATGAGAAAGTCTTCTGACAGAAGAAAAATTCAAGAAAAAGAGTTTAGAGAATCTGACAGAAACACACACTGGTCCTATGTTGCTAACATTCTGTTTGCAGTATTTGCAATGTAAACTTTAAAACTATTACATTCAAAATCTCTCTGTTTTGTGTATTCTCAATATTTTCAGTTGAATGGAGTGTCTCTTTCTCACCCAGCCAAAACTCTCCACTCAGACTCCCAAAGCCTTTAATGTACTCCTTCCATCCTCTGAAGAAATCCACAGAGCCATCCTTCCTCCTCTGGAACACCTGCACACACACACACACACACACACACACACACACACACACACACACACACACACACACACACACACACACACACACACACACACACACACACACACACACACACACACACACACACACACACACACACACACACACACACACACACACACACACACACACACACACACACACACACACACACACACACACACACACACACACACACACACACACACACACACACACACACACACAGAGAAATATTAGGGATCGCAATTTATATCAAAACTTATCAAAACTAAAACTAACTACATTTTTATATCAATGTTCAAAATCCTGGTGTCCCGCCCCCAGAACCATCAAAGCTTATGAAAGACGAGCAAGCTCAAGTGTCTCATTAGAAGCTCTAGTCTAAAGAAAATATGTAGAAACGGCTAGAAGTGAGTCTTAATATTATTAGTTGTTTTACTCTCTATAAGTGTAACTGCCAGGTTTAAATACATTTGTAATAAGGGTGAGTTATACAAGTGCATTTCCTTTAAGGAGCAGTAGGGTTGAAAACGGTTACAAAGGGTTTAACACAAGAAAATATTACATTACATTACATTGCATTTAGCTGACGCTTTTATCGGTTTTTTAAAATCGTTTTTCTAGAACAGATTACAAATCGCCTGAAAAGGGTATAAAGAAGTGGCAACATGATTGATGAAGGTGTTGCGCTGGGCTATATCATGCAATCAAACTTTGAAACTTAAGCTCGCTCCATTGTGGAGATATTCCCGCGAGAGTGCGGAAAACTTTAATTTATTTATTTATTTCAAATGTGAAATTGTACCAATATACTCACGGACCACTAGGGGGCGCTCACGGGCCACAAGTGGTCCGCGGACCACACTTTGAGAAGCAATGATAAGCCAGTCCTTTATTAGTATATAAGTGCTTTGTTAGTAATTCTATCTCTCGAAGTGGAGTCGAAAGAGATGAGTTTCAGTCTGCGCCGGAAGGTGTGTAAGCTTTCTGCTGTCCTGATGTCAATGGGGAGCTCATTCCACCATCTTGGAGACAGGATAGCAAACCCACGTGTTTTTGCTGATGGGAACTTGGGTCCGAGCTGTTCGAGCTGTTTGGTTGATGCAGAGCGGAGTGCACACGTGCTGGGGTGTACAGTTTAACCATGTCCTGGATGTAGGAAGGGCCAGATCCATTCGCAGCATGGTACGCAAGTACCAGTGTCTTGAAGTGGATTCTAGCAGTTACCGGAAGGCCAATCATCACAGTACAATTATCTACCACTGGTGTAGTAGATAATTTTGAACTATTAAGTAATAACATTTCATTAATACATAAAGCAGCATATCCTCATATTTATGAAAATGGAATTAGGAAATGTTATACATATATAACTAAAAATGATTATATGACCAAACAAAGTGCCAATTAATTTCCTCTCAATCTAATTTATTTATTTAACAAATATTTTCAATTATACTTATATAATTAATGGATAACAAAACTTTTCTGCTCATTTTGACAAGTAACTGAAGCTGCCAGACAATTATTGTTGAGTATTGAAATTACGTAAAATGTAAGGTACAATATTTGTATCTGAGATGTAGTGGATCAGTACTATAACATGGTTTTAACACTGAATAAAAGTAAAGTATTAATACCTCAAATTTAAAAGTGAGTCGTTAGTAATTCCAGTGTATAAATCATTCCACTTGATAATACATATTTTCTCTCTCACGCAAAGTGCTATTTACTATCCAGTAAGGGTGTAACGGTTCACAAACATTTCGGTTCGGTACGTACCTCGGTTTTTAGGTCACGGTTCGGTTCGGTACGTTTTCGGTACAGCAGAAAAAATGATCACAAAACATTAAAAAAAAATTGTGTTTTTTTTATTATTATTAACCTGTGAATAATGTATTCACTCAAATAAATACAAAATATAATAAAATAAACATTAAGGTGCAGCATTTCGATGAACTGAAATAATCTGTATTTGAACTTTACTGTACTAGCACCTAAGCAGCCAGTTTGACATTATGACTTGCTTGTCATTGTATTTTCATGTTGTTTAAAGAAAGATGAACTTGTCCACATTGCTTGCCGAAAGGGCAGATCAGCTGGCACTAGCAATGTCTCCTGCTGTGGAGAACACCCTCTCTAGGGACAGAGGTAGCAGATACAGCCAGGTAGTGCTTTGCTAACATGGCAACACAAGGATATTTGGCGTTTGTAATAGCTTGGGCTCGGTCTGAACTTGTTGCGAGTGGTGGAGGCTTACATGCTAGCGGGAGTTGGGTTTGCACTTCAGTCTTTTGGTACCGGTGATATTCACGTTCGGGTGATGCCTTTTTTAAATGAGTGTGCAAGTTTGATGTGTTGCCAGCCGCGTAACCGATGTTAGTTGAACAATGCCGACAAACAGCTTTGGTTCGGTCCACCTGTCTTTGTCCGTCATCCTTGTACGTAACTGCGAAACCAAAATGTTCCCAAACCGGAGACTTCAATGATGCTGGAGGATTTTCAAGCTCAACTTTATCTGCGTTCGCCATTTCGACAGTTCCTCAAATTACTGACTACATTTGGACGCATCCCTCTGACCAGCTCTCATAGTATGCCTCTCGTCCAATGAAATGACTTGCTCACTCTATGACGCGTTGAACCCAATGTGAGCAAATTACTCTGAATGCTGTGACGCAGCACCTGAGATTACTTCCAAGAAGTTGTTCACATTCTCAATTTTTTACGTTAACGTTATATTCGTTCGGTACACTTCGGTACACACGTGGACCGTTACACCCCTACTATCCAGCTAACGTTACAGTAGAAATAATTATTTCTAAGAGAACGCCAACGTTTAATCTCTGGCCCTCAAGAGTATTTGTGATTATGGAGTGTGTTATTAAAGAACAGTGTGTCAGTGAGGGCCCCGCACCGTCCAGCCGCCTCCGTCCGTCTCCATGTCACAGTACACCATCACTGTGGGCCCAGATCTCCCCTGAGGGAAGATATCCACCTCTCCTGACGTCAGGATGCCGTTCAGCAGCTCCTGAGAGCAGTCTGTGGGGAAGGGGAACCTCAGGGTGCCTGGGGAGGAGGAGGAGGAGGAGGAGGAGGAGGAACAACACAGGAATTTAGACTTTATCTCTATCAGTTTATAACAGTGGTGACATTAAAATGACCTTAGCTGTACACAAAAAACTGTGTATTTTACTTTCCATTTCATGACAATTCACAATTCTACTCCACTACATCTCTACATCTTAAAATATTAAAATGTTTTATCTTCCTTCTTGTCCTGCAAAAAACAACCAGATGTGTTGATTGAAACTGAAGTATGAGGTGTTTCTTTACGTGATCAGAATTCAGAAATTATACTACTTTTAAAGTAATACAACTAATACACCACTAAATATATATATTGTCGAATGTAATGTCACATTTTGAATTTTTATTTGTTTATCTTACTTAATGTGTATATGAATTTCTATTCTATTCCATTTTATCTTATCTTTTAATCTTAGTCTTATGTTTTTAACTTTACTTTGATTTAGTTTATCTTTTCATTGAACATTCTTGTATGTTTATATACATATTTGTATTATTTTTGTATTTATCTTTATTTATTTTAATCTTAAAAGGAGCAACACAAATGCAATACAAATACAGCAGTAATATTCATCTAAAAACATCAAATATCAGGGTAAAACATGTTGCTGCACATTGACTACTTTTACTGTTCATACTTTAGGTAAATATTCCTTATAGTATATTGATTAGTACGTTTACTGCGGTACGATGCAAGTCCTTACCGGTGGTGAAGTGGGTGGAGAGGGGGGCGGTGTTCCGCCCTCCGCTCTCCGCCTGGAGCTGCACCGTGTATCTGGACGAGGGGTGGAGTCTGCTCAGGTTGAACTCTGTCACAGAGCCGTCCACGACCACTTCCTGTGAAAAGGAGGAAGCAGGAAGTCAGCAGATGGTTGTACACTGAGTGAGGCTACATTCCAAACCACCCCCTGCCTACACCCTACCCCTACACACTACCCCTCCGTTTTGCGCGTTCGCGCAGAGGATCCACCACATTAAGTGCTGTTCCAAACTAACGAGTGTGGAGGGGGAGTGGGTTATCAAGCCCTCAAACAGCGAGTCTGCATCGGTGCTGACTTCACCTGCTGCACCATGTGCTGCCCTACCTGACCGGACTCAACGCTGTGTGTGTCCGTCAGGAAACACGCTGTTAACAAGTAGTTCCAGCAAACATCCACTGATAAACTGCGATGTTAACAACCTCATGATAACCTCATGCTTTTATAAAAACGTTTTAACTTAGGATCATACCTGTGTTTAGTCTAGAAAAAGGCAGGGGTGGATCTACGGGGGGGGGGGGGGGGAAAGGGGGGGCAGCTGCCCCCCCACTGTAGAGCCTTGCCCCCCCAGCTGCCCCCCTAATTTGTGTTTCCTAAAACTGTACTAAAACAAACCTACACTATTTCCACAAGCCTTTCAAGCAACAAAACAAGCATTACATTAGTTAAAATTGAATCATTTTAAATATCATTTTAGGCCCGTTAAAAACGCAGCTACGGCCCTGCATTAAACTGCGGAGCGGCATTCACACAGACCGCGGCTCACACCGCTGCAGAGAGGGAGCGAGCTGTCCCAGCACCTATGGATCAGCTTCACCTGGGAGCATGTCCCTTTCCACTAGTTTTGTTTTTACTAAGGACGAATGCTTGAAACTAAATATTAATAAAACGCTGCCGTTTGAATTGATAGCGTTTAACAGACGGGCGCTGTTTGGGGCGTTACGTTACAAAATACTACGCATACAGTGTTAGCTGGGAGATCGATCACTTTGCTAAACTACGCGGTAGCCTCCTATTAAATCCACGTAAACTACACTTCACAGCCATGAGGCCAGATCAATGAAACCAGGATACATCCTTTACCGTAAAAACTGGATCCAAACACAGCTGCCTGTGTGCGCTTGATCAATACTTTCTGATGTTATATTTATTATATGATATGCTACATATTAGCTAGGCTACATGGCCCTAACGTGTAAAGTTATACAACCATTTGTACCAGTGCTTTTCACAAGTAGACTCTTGCAGGCCAGAGTATAGGAGTGATTCAACAACAGCAAAAAGACATAATGAGAAGTGATCAGGACGAACAGAAAGAGGAAAAGGAAAAGAGAGATGAAGAGACCAGGAGGGTCAGAGCAGGAGGAAGAAGAGGAGATGAAGAGACCAGGAGGGTCAGAGCAGGAGGAAGAGGAGGAGATGAAGACATTAGTGAAGAAGAAGAACTATATGTGAGGATTGGAATAAAGATGAAGTATCAGAAAGAGGGCCAGAGGCTGGGATCAGGAGGCAGATGAAACTCCAGCTGGACCACATGGTATGTTCTTATTCTCCTTACATATTCCATTACAGCAGCACAATCTAGCAGCTCTTAGTATTGACAAATATTGATTGAAATGTGTTGCTGCACAGGTCACCTGTAGCTCTCTGAAGAGATGGGTGATGTCATTTGTATGCAGAATTCTGAGTATTCTCTGAATCGGGTGCCTTTTTGGTCTTTGAAAAATGAAACCAAAATGTTTGGTCATAACATCTGGTAGTGGACTAATTTTCCCACCTCAGGCACAACATATAAATAATTACTAGGAATTTCCTTGAACAAATTTAACAGGGTTGAAGTTTTGGACACAAAGTAGGCCTGAGACCTTGTTTAGCTAAGATATGGCACCACATGGAAGTCAAGGACATTACAAAATTGTAATATTTTGCAAAACTATTGTTTATTTTTGTAATAAACAATTATTTACTATTAATAATTCATACACAGTTGAAATGTTGAGCTTTTCAATCTTAATCTGAAAATACAAAAACTGAAATATAGGGTAAGAGAAGAAACTGACACTTTTGTGATGTAATTCCCTCAATGCAGATCACAGATGGACTGATCCATTATTTTAATAGGAGGGTAACTGGTATGGCGTGACAGGGTTGAAACAAACTGAGGGACAATATTGCAATTTCATAGATAATTCAAGTATTTTTTCAGAATTGATTTTTGATCAGTTAAAGTTGACAAGCATATTATATTATATATTATATTAGCAGCAACATTTTGGGATAATTGGCCATTTTGATTTGTTTAATATTAAATTAATATGTAATAATGCTTAGTGAGGACATGCAAATATGTCTGTCTAAGACAACCCATTTTTTTATATTATATATTTTTCAAAATATATATTTTTAATTTTACATTGCTTTAAAATACATTTTGTAGTTTCCTTTCATTTAAAATAGTTGAGGTAAGCTTGGGGGACTCAAAGGGCACCCGATTGTTTGTCTGAACACTTTGTTTCTCTTGTGCATTAAGAACACTTGTGTTAGGGCATGAATTAACAATAAATAGGTTATATACAGTATAAAATACCACGTACTGTCCGCCCTCCTATGCCACCCTGGCAGGACCTCTTGCCTCCCCTTTGCCCCCCCATGTAAAATGTTCTAGAACCGCCACTGGAAAAAGGTAAATGTGCACATTTTATTATAAAGTTGTGTATATTTACAGACTGTTGCAAAAACTAAGAAGCTAAAAGAGCTTTGAAACAAAATTAAAGATGTTTTGGAATTTTATGTTAGTTATTAATTTAAATTTGTAGTCTAAGAGATGCTGATTGGAAACCGTTGTTACATACAGTTACGGCATTTCCTGTTTCTGCCGGAGAGAGGGGAGGCCGTCCCAAAGCTTGCTGCTGTATTTACTCCCTCCATCTGACAAGACCCACCACCAGAGGTCGCTGTATACCTAAAACCACCAACGGGTAAAATGTACCCGCTATTGATTTGCAAGGTACAATGTTATTTTATTTATCATACAGAACAGTGAGTTTTGATCGCACAGGGATGAAACTTATACCAATAGAATCTGTGGACTCTCAGCTTTTCATATGATATAGTTTGTGCAGATAACATGAAGTATAACATATCGCTACCAGTGCTGATTTAAATGCTTGGTGTTAGACTTGTGTTTTGTTTAGGTACAAATCTCTCTATCTCTCTCTCTATCTATCTAGAACTATCTATCAATCCATCTATAATGTTACACGATATATAACTATCTATCTGTCTATCTCTCTATCCATCTATCAATATATCCATCTATCCATCTATCCATCTATCCATCTATCTATCTATCTATCTATCTATCTATCTATCTATCTATCTATCTATCTATCTATCTATCTATAAGGAACCGCAGTAGACAAAAGGCGTTGCTATAGCAACACGTCATGTTTACGCTGCATTTTCTATGAGATAAATATTACCCTGCTTTTTTCAATCTGACTTCCTATTGTGCATTTTTAACAACAGAGGGTGCTATATAACACACTTTCAGGAAAAGCCATGGACTGGGAGACTTTAATATGTTATGGAAAAAAAGTTACATACAATCAAAAAACAGCTGCGGGTAAAATGTACCCGTTGGCAGTGTGCGAACTATACCACGGTCTCCGGGGGAGCCGGGATTTTTTTTTTTTGCGGAGGGGGGGGGGGTAAATGCTGATCCGTGCATTAATAGCAACAGCACAGACATAGGCCTATTATAAAGAGAAAATCTGTTGAACACGGGGTGGTGCCACAGGTCTACATTTACATGAAACGTCCCGATGGATCATGTAAATGTCAACAGATTTCCCGAGCATGTATGGGCTACGCAAACTTCAATCAACTTGATAATAAATAATCCACGGACCACCAATGTAACGTTTGACTGTTTAATTAATTAATTAATCAACTTAAAATGACTCAAATGTGATCCACTCACTACACTGTTGGCTGGTCCAGCCAGCCGGCGGCCACGGGACCACCGCAGCAACTTCGCCCCCCATCTCAAGCAGCAGGCAAGGAGGAAGAGGAAGAACAGGTGGGGTGGTCATCAGCAGCATCATCATCTTCTTCCACATCTCCTTCGATTTCTACTACTGTATGGTAGTTGTAGTCATCAAGTTAGCTTCTCTTGGCTCGTCTTCTTGTGTCTCTTCAGCCCCCAAGTTAACGTTAGCTGTCAAGTTAGCACTAGCACTGACGTTAGCTCCCTCCTCTCTCGGTTCTGTTGTAGCAGCAGTCACAACGTACGATGTGCTACCACCAGCTACATTCGGTTGGTCTTCTTGATCAGGTTGTTTGGCCGTCTTTTTAAAGAAGTTGTTTTTTTCTTTTCGACATGTCAGCAGCAGCAACAATGCCTGGTAAACATGCAGTGCTAACTAAACGAGCTTGTGAGTGAGTGGGTAGTGGGTGGAGCTGCAGGCAGCGTGCAAGCAGGCGACACTTTTTTCATGAATCATAAACTCTAAATATAATTTTATTTCACTTATTTTACACCTTTGAAAAAAAAACATGCCCAAAATGGAATTTATTTGGTCATCATATCAGTATTTTAGAGAGCTCCCCCCAAATTTCACAAACCATGTTCCCAGGGGAGCTCATGTCACCACTAGTGCGGCTTTCACACCAGCGCTTTTCAGTTTCTAGCTCCGAGCGGGAGCTTTTCTGGTTCAGCTCCGGTTTCCCTTTTCAGCTCCCGCTCTGTGCACACCGCCCACTGGCGCCCCAGAGCTGCCCTTGCTGCGTCATGACGTCACCGTTTACATCGCTGATTTGCCCCCCCAACGGCAGCTCACAACAACAACAACTGCGTCGGGTCGATGATCGTGTTGCTTTTAATCACGAAGCCAGAATAAATTGAATAACGACTTCTCCAACCTTATACTTTTCTCCAGAGTGCCGTGGTTCATTGTTTATTAATGTGTTTCTGCAGCATTTACCGACCGCTGCAGTGCTGCTCTTCCACAGGAGTTTATTCTCCCGTTAGCTCCCGGTTAGCTCACACTGCAGCGGCCGCTCTAAAGTATTCACTGTCCGACTCACACAAGCAGCTGATGCATATCCCCAGTTCCCCTTAGCCTAAGTGAATGTGTGTCAGTCTGAATTGACACCGTTTGGTATCACAACGCTGTTATGAAAGTTTCTCTGGTATAAAACGGGTGATGTTGGCATAGCAACCGAAGCTAAACTGACTACTTGCATCCGATAGCTGCAATAATACAAAACAACACGTCTGCCTCTCTCCACAATGATCGATAACAGTGAACGGATGGTCAAAGTAAGGCACAAATAAACAGAATCACACGAAGCCTGGTTAGTGCTGCCTGACTTTATAAAGTGTGTTTATAGGCACTACTGCTTGTATGCAGGCATAACAGTCGACCCATGGGAGGTGGGTTTAGTTTCCTGCACGCCTCGACGTAAGAGAGACGTAAGCGACGTCACCTCTTAGCTCCAAAGCTCTTGCCTCTGGACCGACAATTTTTTGGAGCTGGAAATGAAGCGGATTCCGGAGCTAAGAGCCGGCGCCGCTCCGGTGTGAACTGGAAAACCCGGCGCTTTTCAGGCTCTAGCTCCGAGCCGGAGCTGAAAAGGCGCTGGTGTGAAAGGGGCATAGGGGAGCTATAGCTCCCCCTGCTCCCCTCCAGTTCGCACCCTGCCCGTTGGTGGTTCTAGTGTTAACCAGTTGAAAAAAAGTTTTTGTATTTTTAAATCTAGACTAATTTAAAAGTGCTTTTATCTAAACGTTTTAAAGCTAAATGCCCTGTAATTATTGTATAATATTTTTAATTTTTTCAGATTATTTCTACTTTAGACTGAGATTTTTATTCATAAACTTTTTTTAGCTTTTTTTGGTTATGAGTATTGTCTTATCTTTGAATGTATTTGGTATCGTACTGTAGCGTACCGTATCGGACAATAACGAATCGTTCCATATCATACCGCATCGTATTGTATTACTTTTCTCACCTTCACTTCTTGACCCTCAGTCTGATAAGTCAGTCGATAGCTGCTTGCAGGCTTTGTATGTGGTTTCCATGACAACCGTGCAGTGCGAGGGGTCACGTCTTTGGACTGGAGATCGCCAAACCAGTCTCCATCACCTCCAGAGCCTGGAGAGAGAGTAGAGACATTTGTATTATTTCAACTTGTGTGTGTGTGTGTGTGTGTGTGTGTGTGTGTGTGTGTGTGTGTGTGTGTGTGTGTGTGTGTGTGTGTGTGTGTGTGTGTGTGACCTGAGGTGGTGGTGAAGCTGGTGGAGGTCTCTGAGCTCTCCTTGCTGCCCAGCTGGCTGCTGATGGTGACGGTGTAGGTGGTGGAGCCCTGCAGGCCGCTGAGCTGCTGCTCCGCTGCGTTCCCAGACACCGTGACCCTCAGCTCTGAGTCTGAACACACACCAACAATCACTCATAGGTACTTTAACATGATAATATAGATCTTTTTACTTTAGGAGTCTCAGTGATGTAAAGTAACCAGAAATCCTTTATTTGTCGCCAGTGGGGACATTTACAGAATTACAGCAGCAAAGGAACAGTACAGATAAAAGGCAAGAGAAAAAACAGTAGACTTATATACTAAATACAAATATAAAGAAATAGGCAAAAACAAATAAGTGCATCCTGGTAGAAAACAATAAATAAATAAGAAGCTGTATTTAAGTAAATATGTATAATAAATACTAAGTACCAAAGGTGCCGGTAACTATGTATTTTTAACCAAGGACTGTTCTTAAACCCTGAGTTGGGGTCCTTGGGTAGCAGGGACCGAAGAACGATTTCCCAGCTTCATTATTTATTTATTTTAGGAACTTTTAGTTAACAATTCCCACATTTTTCACGTTTTTTCAGTTTTATAAGACATTGTATTCATTACATTCCATTCCATTACATGTCACTTGTTAGACGCTTTTATCTAAAGCGACTTACATACTCAATACTGTGGACAATCCCCACAGGAGCAATTTGGGGTGAAGTGTCTCAGGGACACAACGACATGCTGACTGCAGTGGGGTTTGAACCTGTGACCCTCTGATCCGAACACCAACGCCCAGCCACTGCGCCACACGCCTCAATGTACTTAAAGGGGACCTATTATGCGAAATGCACTTTTTGATGTATTTTATACATAAATATGTGTCCCTGACACACGAGCAAACGAGCAGATCCAGAATTTTGGCTCTTATTACGTCATTGGTGACATCCGGCACACGTACCACGTCCCAACCTATCGTCTCCGGCACACGTACCACGTCCCAACCTATCGTCTCCGGCACACGTACCACGTCCCAACCTATCGTCTCCGGCACACGTACCACGTCCCAACCTATCGTCTCCGGCACACGTACCACGTCCCAACCTATCGTCTCCGGCACACGTACCACGTCCCAACCTATCGTCTCCGGCACACGTACCACGTCCCAACCTATCGTCTTCGGCACACGTACCACGTCCCAACCTATCGTCTCCGGCACACGTACCACGTCCCAACCTATCGTCTCCGGCACACGTACCACGTCCCAACCTATCGTCTCCGGCACACGTACCACGTCCCAACCTATCGTCTCCGGCACACGTACCACGTCCCAACCTATCGTCTCCGGCACACGTACCACGTCCCAACCTATCGTCTCCGGCACACGTACCACGTCCCAACCTACTGTCTCCGGCACACGTACCACGTCCCAACCTATCGTCTCCGGCACACGTACCACGTCCCAACCTACTGTCTCCGGCACACGTACCACGTCCCAACCTATCGTCTTCGGCACACGTACCACGTCCCAACCTATCGTCTTCGGCACACGTACCACGTTCCAACCTATCGTCTCCGGCACACGTACCACGTCCCAACCTATCGTCTCCGGCACACGTACCACGTCCCAACCTATCGTCTTCGGCACACGTACCACGTCCCAACCTATCGTCTTCGGCACACGTACCACGTCCCAACCTATCGTCTCCGGCACACGTACCACGTCCCAACCTACTGTCTCCGGCACACGTACCACGTCCCAACCTATCGTCTTCGGCACACGTACCACGTCCCAACCTATCGTCTTCGGCACACGTACCACGTCCCAACCTATCGTCTCCGGCACACGTACCACGTCCCAACCTACCGTCTCCGGCACACGTACCACGTCCCAACCTATCGTCTTCGGCACACGTACCACGTCCCAACCTATCGTCTTCGGCACACGTACCACGTTCCAACCTATCGTCTCCGGCACACGTACCACGTCCCAACCTATCGTCTTCGGCACACGTACCACGTCCCAACCTATCGTCTTCGGCACACGTACCACGTTCCAACCTATCGTCTCCGGCACACGTACCACGTCCCAACCTATCGTCTCCGGCACACGTACCACGTCCCAACCTATCGTCTCCGGCACACGTACCACGTCCCAACCTATCGTCTCCGGCACACGTACCACGTCCCAACCTACTGTCTCCGGCACACGTACCACGTCCCAACCTATTGTCTCCGGCACACGTACCACGTCCCAACCTATCGTCTCCGGCACACGTACCACGTCCCAACCTATCGTCTCCGGCACACGTACCACGTCCCAACCTACTGTCTCCGGCACACGTACCACGTCCCAACCTATCGTCTCCGGCACACGTACCACGTCCCAACCTACTGTCTCCGGCACACGTACCACGTCCCAACCTATTGTCTCCGGCACACGTACCACGTCCCAACCTATCGTCTCCGGCACACGTACCACGTCCCAACCTACTGTCTCCGGCACACGTACCACGTCCCAACCTATTGTCTCCGGCACACGTACCACGTCCCAACCTATTGTCTCCGGCACACGTACCACGTCCCAACCTATTGTCTCCGGCACACGTACCACGTCCCAACCTACTGTCTCCGGCACACGTACCACGTCCCAACCTATTGTCTCCGGCACACGTACCACGTCCCAACCTATTGTCTCCGGCACACGTACCACGTCCCAACCTATTGTCTCCGGCACACGTACCACGTCCCAACCTATCGTCTCCGGCACACGTACCACGTCCCAACCTATTGTCTCCGGCACACGTACCACGTCCCAACCTATCGTCTCCGGCACACGTACCACGTCCCAACCTATCGTCTCCGGCACACGTACCACGTCCCAACCTATCGTCTCCGGCACACGTACCATGTGTACCAAACTATTTTGTCTTGTTTTTTATTAATGTCCTCGCATCTGAATGTTTCTGAATATATCTGTATATTGAATATTTTGTATATTCTCCCTATTGTAAAACTCCATATTGCATATCAAAGAGAATATATTGTTACGAATTTCGGCCATTTAAAAAAAGAAAAAGATGCATTGTAAATATTTATTGATTTGTTAGTATTATCATGTTGTATTACTGTATTTTATTTCTACTTAATATTTCCAAAGTATAATATAAATAAAACTTTTTTTCTGTTTGATGTTTCTAAAGTATTATATAAGGTATGTAAATAAATAAAAAATAAGCCCGATGTTTGAGCTAAAGTCCATCTTCTCCCGCTTATCCGTGGTCGGGTCGCGGGGGTAGCAGTTCCAGCAGAGAGCCCCAAACTTTCTTTTCCCTGGCGACATCAACCAGCTCTGACTGGGGGATCCCAAGGCGCTCCCAGGCCAGCGAAGAGATATAATCCCTCCACCTGGTCCTAGGTCTACCCCTTGGTCTCTTCCCAGCTGGACGTGCCTGGAACACCTCCCTAGGGAGGCGCCCAGGTGGCATCCTAACTAGGTGCCCGAACCACCTCAACTGGCTTCTTTCGACGCGAAGGAGGAGCGGCTCAACTCCGAGTCCCTCCCTGATGACCGAACTTCTCACCTTATCTCTAAGGGAGACACCAGCCACCCGGCGGAGGAAACCCATCTCGGCCGCTTGTATCCGCGATCTCGTTCTTTCGGTCATGAGCTAAAGTAATACACTTAAATATATTAATAATAAAACATGAGAGACAATATTCTGAAATGAAGAATCATCTGCATATAGCATGTATCTGCAAGATTAGGATGTTAATGCTTTTATCACAAGTCGCTTGGATTACTGTAATTCTCTTTTTACTGACCTGCCTAAAAAACCCTTACGGAAACTACAACTAGTCCAAAATGTAACTAGCTCCACAAAAAGAGAACACATTTCCTCTGCTGGCATCACTCCACTGGTTACCTGAATCGATGCTAAAGTCCTTTTATTAACCTACACAGCTTTACATCACCTAGCACCGTCTTACCTCAGCGACTGCCTTTCTTTTTATGTTTTTTAGTATCCAACAAGAGCCCTTAGATCCTCCAGTGCCCTGCTTTTAGAAATTCCAAGAGTATCACAGAAGAGATCTGGGGAGGCTGTGCTCTGTTTGTACGGCCCTGAACGATGGGACAGCCTCCCTGTGCATCTTAGAACAGCAGACCCCCTTGAAATGTTTAATCTTTTTAATATGGCTTTTAATTTGGGTTCACTTTCATTTGTCACTAGTACCCTACCATTGTCCATGTTTGACTGCATTTTGTTTCTGTTTAGCTTTTATTTTAAAAAATGTATTTAGTTTTTTTAATTGTTATTTTAACATATTATCACTGTAGATGTTTCATCTTGTTCTGCATTCATTTTAATATTACTTTAATATTGTTGTTATGTTTCCTGTAAAGCACTGCTTTGTGCATGAAAGGTGCTATACAAATAAAGTGTATTATTATTATTATTATTATTATTATTATAATGCTTTTCTACTTAATGAAGGTTTCATTTAGCCCAGAAACATGAAGTTGGGGTTCTTCTGAGGACACCGCTCACCTGTCCCAGAGCCGTAAACAATGGTGTATTTATCCACAGCAGCCAACGCTGGTTGCCACAGCAACAAGGCCTTGGTGTCGGTGACGTTCACGGCCCGGAGGTCTGTAGGCGGGTCAGGCACTGAGAGAGAGATAAAGGTGTGATCATTTATTATATTTGATCTTTAATTGCACCAAAATGCTAAAAACGGAACACTTCAAAGGGAACAACATATAAAAAAGAAACATCTAAATGACGATAGAGCAAATCCTAAAGAGAGCAGAAGGAGGATTTACACTGCGAGACAGATGGACTTTGGTTTGTCAACAGTTCCACATCAGTGCTTTGACATAACAGAGCTGTGAACACATCCAGGACCCTCCTCTGAGGGAGGAATGCCCCGATGGTTTCCAGACCCTGCACCTGCTGCAGACATGTAGAGGAACAAGAGGAGCCATTGTGTTTAGCTTTTTGGTCTTTATTTTTTCTCGAGGTAAACGTTTATTCAAAAGAAAAGCAGGAATCTTTTGCGTAAAAAAAAAAAACAACAACTTAAAATTCCTGTTTTAAAGAAATAGGGTCTGGAATGAATCGTATAGGGATATTTCCGAAGATTAGTTATTTGATTAAAATAAACACAGACTGCTCAATATTCATTCTATTCCATCAGAGCGGTGCATTGACAACATATTTGCTTAAACAAAGGGCTCCTTTTTTGTACGACAGATAGAAGCTTAGGAAGGGTATCACTGACACATTGATGTCATAGAGAAAGAGCGATAATGTCTTAAATGTGTGCCAACCACAGATCTTATTTCAGGCATCTCACCACCGGGGGTCCCTGAGGTTGCCTAACATGCTAACTCACTTCCAGGTTATCCTTATTGCATTCAGCACCAGCTCCCCTGAAATCTGAAGGACTTACATGTCATGAAAAAGTCTGTGATGGGGTCGCTCTCGTCCAGCCCGAGGATGGAGACCACGCTGACCTCGTAAGAAGAACCAGGGGAGAGCTGTGATAGGCCGAGGGTGGAGTTGCCTCTGTCGATGGACACTGACATCGGCTCACCTGCAGAGACACACAAAGGAGAGCAGAAACGTGTGTGTTAAGCTGCATACTGACAATAATCTGCAAGTCTGAATCAGTAATCACTAATGTTGAAATCAGAAATATGCTTTGCCTCCCTGTCATCAATTATTACTCATAACAATTGTGGTTGAACCAATGAGAGCTAAGTATGTTAACATTTTGGATTTCTATTAAACGGCAAATAGCAAAGGCTTGACAAATATTATAATACTCATATTCACCCCCACACATTACAATGCAGAATCTAATTGCATAGTTTGTAGAATTTAGAGGGTTGCCTGATTAAAACAGTTGATCTTAAATATTATTACAATAACAGGACTGACATTTCTGTTACTTCTAAAAAATATCTTGTCACAGAAATCAACTAAAAAGTAAAAAGTACCAAAACAAGTTGGGAGTTGTTGAACAACTATTTAAAGCAGGATCAAAAACAAAAATCGGTACTGTAATAAACGCTTTGATACTTTAGTAAGCAGAACAAGTAGGTTATAGTAAACTTTGCAGAAAGTAATTGACAAACGAAATCCGATATCAAGACATTGAGATAGAAATGATGCTAATTTTCAGGATCATATTTGTATATGTTTCTCTTTATTTTTCTCACACTGCCTGTGCTGCAGCACCTCTTTTCACCCTCTGTCTGAAACCAGAGCCCAGTCTGCTCTGATTGGTTAGCTGGCCGAGTGTTACATTGTGATGTCACTATGTTACGGAAGTAAACAAAGGGGGGCGTTTCAGGCAGGGGGGAAGTGTGTGGGAAGGAAACTCTCTCTGGAGGGAACACAGGGATTTTAGACTTAGCAGACCATCTACATGCACTACAACCTGCAGAACACTACAGGAGAGGGACACGCCAATAGAGCCTCTTTAACCCTCAGTAAGTGGGTCTTTGTTGACCCGGTGAGGTGGTATTCTTGAAGTATCTTTGTAATTAAAAAAATCTATCATTTCATATTCCAGCTATTCCTCAAAAAATATGTTTTGGGTATCATGCCATTCAAATATTAAATTTAAATTGTATACATTTTAAGAAATTGTAGTTTTTGTATTACTACCCCAAGCTTCCATAAGTGGGTCAAAAATGACCCGCATGCATTTCCTATGGAATTTCGTTTTTTTTTCAAAATGTAAAAACAATGTCTAAAATTATAAATAGTGAAAAATTAAATATAAAATATTTCTAGTGTGAACCAAAATATAATACAAGTGATTTTTCTTAACCAAAATTACAGAAATGGCATAAAAACACATACGGGTCCTTTTTGACCCACGTATGGAAGAGTGTGGGGTCCAGTCCCTCTAAGGGCATCTAAGGGTTAATAAATCATGGATGTCAGTTCTCACCGTCCTTTAGGCTGGTGTAGGTGACCTTGAATCCACTGATGGGACTCTTGGGTTTGGTCCAGGACACCGTCAGAGAGTTATCTGTCACCTCACTGAAGACGAGGTCTTTCGGAGGCTCCGGGCCTGAACGGTGTCAAAGAAACCATGAGAGAGGTGGAGGAAAGCTCGGGAGGGAAGATTGAAGTGAAGCAGAGGAAAAAGTAAAAGAACAAAGTGACGAAATAGGATAAAAAGAAGGTAAAATAAAAGCAAAGTAGTGAAGAAGGTAAAAACAATACTTTGGACAGATAGTGACAGACATGATGACACAAGACAGTGTACAGTATTATTTCTCATCCACCCATTTGCTATTAGTGCTGATGAGTTCCTGTGTATATATGTACAGTGCAAACATATATACAGTATACAGATCATATACCGACAAACAGTCATTAATAATACAAAGGCAGGGGATGGATCCTGGACAGCAGCGAAGGAAAGAATGATATAAATAGTTAGCTGGCCGCTCAAACCTGAAAATAAAAGCATTGTAGGAGTGAAGGATGTCAAAACAAAGGAAGTAAAGCTCTATAGGATGAAGGAAAACAATACATTTAGATATTAATTCGACACAGTGAGAAGATTTAAACGTTTTGGGATGGATTCTCAACCTCACAAGAGAGTGAAGGATTTTTTCAGTAGAAACTCTGAAAAACCGAACACAGTTTTTCATGCGTCCTAGAATCCCTTCATTTATTGTGCAACCTTTAATACAAATACATTCTAAACTCGTCTTCATAATACCGTCTGATCAGGTAAAGGTAAATGTGAATCCTACGGTCTTTCTATATCCACATTTGATATGTTCTTTCAATTATTGTAGCTGATGGGATTAGCACTGGGATGAAAGACAGAGCCCACGTAGAGACCAGCCGGTCTTACCCTGGTGAGAGGTGATGGTGTCAGAGAAGATGGCTGTTAGCTTACCCTGAATAAGAGAAAACCAGAGCAGCAGTGAATGAAGCGTTATGGTGTTACTGTTCAACTCTCATTTGATGTCGACTCAGTTTAAAAAACACCTTTTGTTCTCAGTGTTCTGCCATTTTTGTGTTTTTTGCCAACAATTCTTTAACTGATTAGTTGTACACTATGGGTGAGTTGCAAAAAAGTAGAGTCGGTCTGAAAGTCTTCATATCGTTTACTTTACCACACTGTCAAAATAACACATGTTAGAAGTAGTGTAATGTAATTATAATCAGAAAAATGTACTAAAGTATTCAAACTAGTATTGAATGCAGGAAAAGTAAAAAACCTTTCAAATTAAAAAAAGATATATTTAAAAAGAAAAAGCAGCAAAAATACACATTTCTAAAGCTTTTGCATGAAAAGTTAAGTCAAAGATAACTGAATTTAGCAGTATACAATTCATCGTTTCTCCAAAAAATTGAATATTTCAGCTTTACTTATTTGACATCTTATTTTCAATATGTTTCAAATTGTTAAGTATGCTCACTATCACTTAAGTAAACATTACAATATTTATCTCTGAACTGTAGTGGAGTAGTGGAACCGGAAGCACATCCTAAAGTAAAGGACCTACAACTTGTAGTACAGGTTTCTATTGCATTCCAGAACTGAGTATATTAAGGTTTTGTGAAGTTTAGACGCGCTAAAAACAGGGTCCAGTTTGCTTCTTGCTTTGATGTATTGTTATGTAGAAGTACAACTAGTAAATTGCTTGATATTTGCATCCAATCTGATCAATGTGTGGATGGAAACTAAATGTAGGATTAATTTATTTTCAGCAAAAGTGTTACGAGAGATCCAGTTATAGAACTGATCATTCCCAAGCGAGCTACAATGAACACATGTTGTGTAAGCTGACATTGTGACACACTGTCAGTGCATATCTGAGGTATTATAATGTATGTCTGCATATATTCATGAAGCGGATGAATGTGTGCACAAACACAACATGAACACTGAACACACACAACAGGTAACATCAAGACCAAACCAGTGAATATAAAGCAATATTTCACCCCCAAAGCGATCATTTGGATATCAATGACTCATCGTGACGCCTCCTCTTGCATTAGCTTTTACTTACATTTGTTAAGAGTTTTGGATTATTGTTAACAGTGGGCACGAACACAGGATAAATAATTGATATGCAAATCACCATATACAGGGGGGAACATTCCTTTAGGAACAAATACGTGCCATGAAACCGAACAACCCAAGCTTACAGTTTTCAAGAGCACCACAGGAATGAGCTCTTGAAACCAACATGGAGGAAGCACAACATGTCCAGGCATACTTGACACAAGGGACAAGGAGTTGACAAATACATTTGTGTTTGAATCAGCCCAAGATGTTTGGCACAGTAAAGATTTAGGATGGGTGAGCGAAGAGTCTTGAGTTTGAAGGTGAAGAAAAGAGTTGTCTGCAGAGGACTTGAACATTGACGGTAGTGTTGTATTATTGTGCAGTAATAAACAAAGTTGCTCTACTGTCACAATAGCTTGTACCTGTGCTGATGACAAGCTTGTGCAGTCTGGACAGAAGGCCGGGACCCTTTCCAAGCAAGGTCACTGTGTACTCGGTCTGAGGAGGCAGATCCTCAAACTGGAAGAAGCGAGATGAACCAGGAAGAACCTTTTTGAAGGAGGTGATACTTCCTGTAACAGGCTTGGGTCCTGTGCGGCTTCTGTTCTGTGGATCTGGGGTAGAATCACTTTCAGGTACTCTATTTCCATCTTTACTTCTTCCATTTTCTGATTCTGATATATTAGTTTGTTCATACTTTGCTTCTTCCTCTTTATTGTCAAACTCTTTCTCCGAGTCGTCTTCCGAATCCTTGTTAGTGCTCTCCGGCTTTGGTGCTTCATCCTTACCAACATCTTTACTTGTCACAACAAAGTGTTTGTACTTCTCTTCTGGGGAGTCCCATATGAGCGAAAATCCACTTGAAGTCTGGTTCGTCACTCCCACATAGTCCAGAGGTTCCCTCACAGCTCCAGAAGAAGAAGCATCTGATCTCATGGATTGTCTAGGATCAACACTTCGTGTCTGGTCAGGTTGACCGTTGAACAACATTTTCCCAGAATTATTTATTTTGTCGTCTTTCCTTATGCTTCCACTGTTGTAGTGTCTTATCGGGGTGTGATGCGGTGCTGTCACTCTCCGTGTTGGTGGCTGTCCCTTTGGCAGTGCGCCTGGTTCTGGGGCTGCATGTCGTGAATCGGAGGAAGCTTGTGTGATTGCTGGTTTTCCTCCACTTGTATCGCTAATATGTATGCCAGTATTGACTCTCTCTTTCTTTGCACCAGTGTCAGAATTTGAATCTGGGGGGCTTGTTTCTTCTTCCCTAAATATGGTTGTTTGGATTGGAGCATTTTCACCCCCTTTTAATGTCTTGATCTGTGTTCTGACGGTTGTGTCATGGCCATCAATGTGTGTACCTTGATTTGACCCTTCAGTATCTTTTTCTCCTAATGGTCTAATTCGACCTCCAACAGTTACGCGTCCATTTATCTTCCTGGTTGGGAAAGGCTTAGACATGGAACCTCTATGTGGATGTTGGAGTGGTCTCAGGTTTGTGCGGGTTATGTTTTGGAAACGTCCACCATTCAGTTGTGGCTGACGTAAGTGACCAATTTTGGTGGGTTGGCGATGGGAGGAAGGCAGTCCACTTCTTCTGAGGGTCTGATTGAACTCATGGGAAATAATTGTCAGACCTTTTTGTTCAATGTCCTCTTCAACTGGCCCTGTACCTTCAGCTGGATATGATTCTTTGGAAACAAGAGGTGATGGGGTGGCTGGGAATTTAGTGGAGGACACCTGCTCTCTCCTGGTTTCTGGTGCAGACGTTAAAGGTCGAGAGGGGGGAGGCAGCCGCCTCAAATTCGGACGAGTCCGGTTCTGTAGAGATCCAAAGTGTGGACGTCGCATGTATCCCCCCTTTGGAGGAATACGGCGAAGTGGGATTTGTTCTCTTTCTGTTGGCACCTTTTTCTGGTTGTGTTCGTCTCTGTAGGATGCATGTGTATTTGATCCATTTTTGTCTCCACTGGTATCCCTCGCTGGTGCAGTTTCCTCAAATGAGGACGGTTCCCCTGAAGGAGATGAAGAAAGTGACGATGATATTTCACTTGTTGATTCATGTCTGGTTTCTGACTCTCTCCTAGGTATGACGTTCAAATGAGGAAGGGAACGGGGAGGAACTCTCATAATTGGGCGGGTTTTGTTCTGGAGCAATCCAAACTTTGGGAGTCGGCGACGTACGACACCTTTTCCTGAAGGTGATGGTTTTCTGTCTTCAGGGGATGTAACGTCAGCAACAATTCTTCTGTCATCAACATGTCGTGCTTTGCTTCCAACTGAACCTGTACCGGAGCTGGAAAGGGAGGACGATGAAGGAGGAAGCGATAATGATGGTTGTGATGGAGATGGTAAAGGTAAGGAAGAGGGTGACGATGAGATTAACAATGTTAGTGATGATGATGATGATGGTGCTGCTGTTGAGGAAGATGGAGCTAAAGAGGATCGGGATGATGGTGATGATGACGATTTATCTGATGATGATGATGATGATGATGAAGATCGTGATAATGATTTAGAGGTCAAAGAATGTAAATGTGATGATGACAACAATGGCTTCAGTCCACTTATAATCCGCTTCCTCACTGATTGTGCATGAGCACAGCGGTCTGCTGATTTGGACAGGTGAACAGAAAACGTTGTGATATTCAAACTATCAAAAGTGTCAGTCAGAAGTTTACTTAAAGGATCTTGTGAATAAGCAATGCTTGTCTCTGCAGACCTTCTGTCTGTTTCAAGGGAACTTTGATCTGAAACCGCTGTCTTTCCTTCCAGCATTGTTCCGTCCTCTCTAAACCGGCTGCCTCTGCCCTGATGGGGTAATCTAACGTGTGTCACCTTGACTTTGTTCAGACATTTCTTCTCTTGGCTTTGAACAATCCCAGTTGGCTCTGGAGACACTAACGCAGTGTCAGTTCCTTTGCCAGCCATGCCAACATCTGGTTGCTCTTCGGAGCCGACGGCAGCAGTTGGTTCCTCGGAGCTACTTTGTCTGTTTGTATGTGAATGACTCCCAGACATCATAGCTGCATACTTGTCATCCTTCCTCTCAGTGCTTGATTTCTCTACACTCAGCTCTGCCTCTGTCCTTTCTCCTATAGTGGGGACATCTGGTTTAGGTTTTGTGGGTACTATTGGTGCTTTCATCTTCCGACCAACAAGGTTTTTTTTCAAAGGATCCTTTCTCCATCCAGGCACAACTCTGGTTGTGTTGAAACGGAAAGGGCCTGAGACATTTGGCCTTCTGTACAATAATGGTCTGGTGCCATTTATTGCCTTCTTCCTGTTGAGCAGAGGTTTAGTTCTTGCAGTCACAGAGGTTGGATGGTCGCTGTTAGACCCATCGAAAGCTCTGTCTAGTAAAGAGCCAGCCTCACTTCCATCCTCTCTGCTCTTCTGTTGGTCAAAGGCTTTAACCTCAGGCAAAGGGTTGACCTCATGGTGACCGTCTCCAACATCTTGTCCAGGTGCTTGTGTAACTCGCATGGTCAAAGCTGCCATGGAAACCCTTAGTAATGTCTTCCCTACGGATGTAAAGGGAGTTAGCATCTGGATTCAGTGTTAGAGACATCCTATGCTGCTGTTATTAATATTCCAGAAGTCTAATAAAGGAAGAAAAGTAGTTTTAATATGCATTACGATGATTTTATGGAAATCCTTATTGCAAGTCATTGTCAGTTATTATGCAAACATTTCAGGGCAGTGCGATCCATGTAGAACCTGCAAGGAAAACATTGAAATATAAATAATGTTAATTTGGACAGATGTATTCGACGTGGTGCCTGTGCCACTGGAGAGAGGGACATATCCTGGAAGAAATCAGAAAAAAGGAGCATTTTACAGATAGTGTTCTTCTGAAACTCATTATCTTAGCGGTGGAGAGTTGAGGCTGCACCTGCTTCATTAACTTTTACTGTCGCTCCTCCAGAGTGTGCTTTCAATTATGTGTTATGTTGAATAACGAGGTGTCTGGACACATAAAGTTTAAATAAGCTGAACCACGTCTGTTTTCACCTGTTCACATCTGGAAGAGAAACAGTTGACTTGCTCACAATGAGTTCAAGCAAGGTCGAAGTACACAGGAAAGTAGCCGGTTTTGGGGATCTTAAAAAGACATCAAGACCAAGTTTAACACTTTAAATATATGTCTGGTGTTTTTTGACATTATTCATATTTTTCCTCACATAAGAAAGCCAAAAAAAGAACATTACACTTTAAACTTCCTGTATGTGGCTTTAGCCCTTAAGTTCCTCACGCTAATCTTTAAAAACACAAATATAGATTTTCAAAACAGCGCAATAGTTTTCTAAAAGTGCTACCATGGCTTTTCTTAAAACAATAAGAGAAAAGTGTGCTTTACTTTTGGCTATATCCAACAGTGTTACAATCCACTTTTGTTTCCCTAGTGAGTACAAGGTTTCAGCGATCTGAAATACGTTATCCTTGGAGCATTAAAATAAACCTCTTTCTGGAAAGAGGACCTAAGCTGTCTTAAATCAAACTTTAAACCAAAGCGTTCAGATCTATTTTTTTTTTGGTACTCACCCGGGGTGACCTGAGTGGTTGCTGGTTTGCTCCGACTCGTGCCCTTCTCAGCTTCGAGTATGATGTCATACAAACGCCCCGCCTCCAGCTGCTCAATGTGGGCAGAGTCTTGACCAGGTGGGATGGTCAACTCTTCACTCCTTCCTTCTCCGTCGCTGGGCGTGACGGTCAAACGGTACCTGTCAATCTCACCCTGCGAATGCTCCCATTGGACCACTGCAGTAGTGGAGGTTGTCTTGACGACTCTGAGATTAGTAGGACCGGAGATGACTGAAGATGAAGACAAGTAAGAATAGAAAGACACATCTTGAGCCTCATTTCATCATATTAGGCGCATTCACACTGCGGTACTTTTCCCACAAAGTCCCCGGCCGGAAGTCCCCGGAGTTGGAGAAGGCTTCAGTAGAAGCTGCTGGGAGTCCCAGCAGCTTCTACTGAAGCCTTCCGAGTAAATCGCCAGAACGCCGACACCTCCTCATCTCCACCGCTCCCATGTTTTATTTTGTGTTGCCATAAGTTAGTCTCTCTGCGTTTCTGCGCTGGGCTAATGCTAATGCTAATAATGCTAATGCGAGGATAATAAAATGGCGGCTTCACAAAACTTTTTGGGAGTTTTACGGGGCGTGGTTTGCAATCCGCCCAGCCAATCAGGAATATAGATCTTTTCTCACAAAAGAGCCGCTCGAAAGTCCCTGCTCTCTAGCAGGGACTTTCGAGGGGGTAAAAAGGTTCGCATGAACTCATTTTAGTACCGGCTCTTTTTGGTGTGAACGCGATCATGAACTAAGTTCGCATGAACCTTTGTGGGGAAAGTACCGCAGTGTGAATGCGCCTATTGCCTTTAAGTGAATCCATATAGAAAAGCAGGCACACACACATCCACCTGTGCACTATTTAATTTACCCAGCAGACTTGGATCAGAACATTTCCTGCTCTTAACTTTCCTAAACTAACACTAACACCTCGAGAGCTGCCACAGATGACACCTTTCCCAGGAAGGGCAGTGAGAGGGAAATGTTTAAACTCTCTCTGCCAGTTTGGCAATATGAGCCACTCATGAGACCAATCTTTTTGTAAGCATCTCTTTTTGTTTTTCTTTACCAGAAACGTGACTAAACTGTCTGGTTTTACATTTTAAAGCATCACTGTCAACTGCAATACATTCATGATTCCAGCATCTGCCATATTTGATGAATGTAAAATCACAACACATACTGAAACCAATTTGTTTTGTATTGAGGCTGAAGCCTTCATCTTGAACTGCTTATCAATATCATGTATTTAGAATAATGTCTTCTAATTTCCTTGAGATGAAGAAGAGTATCTTTAAGTCATGCTACACTACTTTAATGCTCACAATTATTTATGCAGATCAGCCAATTAAGTAAAATGACAGGATCATTTCAAGACATTATTCAATGGACTACAAGATACAACGTATTGCTTATTGCTATGTGCAAACAGGACTTCCATTCCAAGCCCTGTTATTTGGATATCCACAGCTTTGCTTTGTGTTGAAAAGTAATGGGATTTTGATATATAGTAATAAAGGACGAATAAGTGTAGAAAGCTCACGGGTCATGAACTGCGCCGTGCTTTCGGCCCCCCTCCTGCCCTCCATCACTCCGCTCATGCTGACGGTGTACTCCTGACCGGCTGCCAGGCCCGTCTGGGTGAAGGAGGTCAGGCTGCCCCCCACCTGCACACTGATCTGCTGCTCACTCTCCTTCTGTAAGACAAAAGAAACAAAACACAGCCGGTTTAAATCTGCATGGATCATCCTTTGAGGTCCACTGACTACTGGTAAGACTGACATGTGGTGGTCCAGCACAAGACAAAGCAGGATCAAATACTCGTCATTCTTTTATTCTTTCATGGAATCAGGGCAGGGATGCCTGTACAGGGCTCTGACCTCTGATGTGAGGAGCAGACATGGAGGTGACAGAGCAGATATCTGTGCTAACGTTGCTAACTCTGCCGACAGAGCTCAGATTCTATAGCCATTACATGTCACTTGTTAGACGCTTTTATCCAAAGCGACTCACATACTCAATACTGTGGGCAATCTCCACAGGAGCACTTTGGGGTGAAGTGTCTCAGGGACACAACGACATGCTGACTGCAGTGGGGTTTGAACCAACGCACTAGTCCACTGCGCCACACACCTCTATATAATTGCATTTGTCTTCAATTAAGACATCAGAAACATTCTTATATTTAGACTTTTTTTCATTCAAACATGAACACATTTAACAACATTGCGTGGTCATTTTAAACTGTTTTCAATGTTGATCAATGAGTGCCGTGCAATACTTCTACTTGTATTTTTGGTGTGTGTGTGTTGTACCACACCGCAGTGGTCTCAATGGCAATGTGAGAAGTGAATAGACAGCTCTCGGCAATGAATAGATATATATGAAATGTAAAATTGGTGTCATTTCATCAGATTCTTAAATTGAGAAGTTGCTTGATGGTTTATTTCTTAAAATAAGAAAAAATAAATCTGTTCCATGCAAACCAATGCTGTAACTTGTTAATGGTCTAGCTCAATATAAGATAGCATTTTTTTTGTAATAAGAAAAAGTAAGATGTATTTTCTCAAAGTAAGAATACTTTTCTTAAGCAAATAATTCTTAACAAGATCATTTGACTTTTTAGACGAAAACAAGTTTTTTTTCTTTCTTAAAATTCCTTTTTTGCAGTGTAGCAGCTGACTCCAGCTATTTCATTGAGCTTGTTTGTAGAATGTTTTTTTTACTTGTCGTTACACTTTCTTCGTGCAGATTACAACAAGGCAAGGCAAGGCAAGGCAAGGCAAGGCAAGGCAAGGCAAGGCAAGTTTATTTATATAGCACTTTTCGACGCAGGGTAATTCAAAGTGCTTTACAAAAAAGAAATGAAAGACATTAAGCATTAAAAAAGAAAAGCTAATAAAATAAACATTAAGGAAAAATACATGGATAAAAGTTACAGTGCAGTCTAAAATATGAATAGTTCAATTAAACATTACAAGAAAAAGTACATGGATAAAAGTTACAGTGCTAATAAAATAAACATTAAGGAAAAATACATGGATAAAAGTTACAGTGCAGTCTAAAATATGATTTAATTTAGACAGACTTTCTTCACCATATTTTGCTCGCATGACATCCACAATCGGACCCTCAGGAGGCTGTACACACCCCCTCCCCTGCTTTGCTTCCATAACAAAGTCTTTAAAGTGTTACCAAAACACTCCGTGTTACCAAAACACTATTTTTCATCCGTCGATGCCAGATATTCCAAATATCTCTGCTTTCGACACACATATCCATGTAATGAATTGAGTTTTGGAAGAATTGGTTGATTGACTTCTATTTCGCTTAGAGCAGGGGTAGCAGTTTTATCCTGTTTCCTGATGATGCTAAGCTAATCTAAGCTAACCAGCTGCTGTATGTAGCGTCCGGTATCATCATAGCTAAGGTAACTCTGCAAGGAAACAAATAAGTATTTTTGCAAAAATGCTAAGGGGAGATTATTATGCAAATATATATTATTATTATTCAAAGACTTTCAAACATATTAGTTCTTAAAAATCTGATTAGAAAACTAAATACATGACAGAGAAATTATAAATAATTCTTGCCAGTCTGTCATTACAGACTCTATCGTGACTGTGTTCGGTGTTTTCATTTATTCCCAATTTGTCATTCCCGTTCATGGTGCACAACGTTCTTTTTATTATTCCCTTTATTTGTTTGAAAGCCGGAAACTTCCCATCATTTAAAAGCTTACTCACCAGTTTATAAACTGTGAGGACGGCGCTGGTGTTTTTTAATGAATGGATACCGTGTTGTACAGTAAACGCACCACAGCTGGTTGCTATGGAGCCTCAGAGGTCGTGCCGGATCAGCTGTCATCCCTGTCCATATGAATGAGGGTGACATCATAAAAGGTCATTCTGGACACAATGAGGTCTAACTGGAGTAGCATAGAGCAGTGTTTTTCAAAGTGGGGGCCCCGACCCCCCGGGGGCCGCCAGGGGGCGCCAGGGGGTTCACGCAAAGTTTGAGGGAAACGGGATTTTTTTTATTTTTTTAAAGTTACATATTATTATTTTTTTAGATGTTATTAATAACTGTATATCTATCAATCTATGTGTCCTTTGATGCCAATCTTTTAATATTTTTTGTTTTTGAATCACACGATTCAAGCCAATCAGAATCGAGCTGCCGCTACTGAGAGTGAAACTGAGTATCTGCTCAGCTTTTGGAGTAAGTGAGAGCTAGTGAATGTTTCGCTCTGCAGCTGGATGAGAGCACGGATGTAGCAAATGTCGCAGAATTGCTTGCATACATCAGATTTATTTCAGAAGACAACTTTGTTGAGGAAATATTATTTTGCAAAGCACTGGAAGGTAGGACCACATGAAGAGACATGTTCCAAGTTTTAGATGAGTACATCATCTCAAATGGACTTGACTGGTCTCGTTGTGTGGGTGTGTGCTCAGATGGGGCAGTGGGGCTATGACAGGCAAAGGAAGCGGAGTGACAGCTTTGCTCAGGGAGAAGGCCCCAAATGTAGTGGCAACGCACTGCATGCTCCATCGCGAGGCACTTGTACACATCATTTAAAAAGGGTTAGACTAAAAAATTGCAACAGGGGGGTCCCGCCAGAGGATAATGCTATATGGCATGGCAAAGTTTGGGAACCCCTGGCATAGAGGATAGAAGCTTCAAGAGGCCCTATTATGCTTTTTGGAGTTGTCCCTCTCCTGTAGTGTGTTCTATAGGTTTTAGTGCATGTAAATGGCCTGTAAAGGCTAAAATCCATGTGTTCCGGCCATGGTTTCAGACAGAGGGTGAAAAGAGGTGATGTGCCCCTTTAATTATTGATGATTGACCGAGTTATATTTATGTTGTAGTTTCTTTATTAAATTACAGTACCCACTGTTCCTTTTGCTTTTATTGTGTAACAGTTGTAAATAAATATAATAAAAAGAACATTGTACTATAATCCTGACATTTTACTGAAATAATTCAAAGTAATTGTTAAATGATATAGTTAGATGATTAGAATAACAGAATAAAGAAAAGATGAATGATTTGTCGACCAACATGATTCAGCATATTTGGATAGTGATAAATGATCGTTTAAAGCAAAATGCTCTCCATCTTTTTTGTTTAACAAGATCACAAACTAAATGAATCTGAATTATAAACAAACCAGTCATTTTAAGATGCCAGCATTGGCTCTGGAAACCTCTGTTGGAAACATTTCTGAACATTTTAAGTGCAAACGATTAAGGCATTATCCTCAAAAATAAACAATACATAATAATTGTTTGCAGCTCCTGAAATACTGAGCCTGTGACTGGTGTACGTCTGCAGATTGAGAAGTGAACATCCATTGTTAGGAATCATCTGGACTGAAAACAACGATTATGCATCTGATTAAACGTGATTCATAAACCACTTGAACATAAAACGTGATTTCCACCATAATCATAAAGACTAATCTGTGTTGTTGTTGTGACATGCTGCTGTTTATCTGCTCGTCTGGTATACATCCTTGCCCACCCCCAATCTCTCTGTGTCACAGCTGTGGGCCACTGCTGATGTCATCCCCCTGGCAGTCGCCATGTTTTTGACAGTGTTTACAGGTTTCCGTAGCAACAAGCATCCCACATCTGCATATTTTCCTCTACGCCTCCCAGTGCTCCTTTCATTCACTGACTGCTCTTCTGCTTTCATTCTGATCACTTTCAACCGTCTGACTTTCATCTGTCTCTCCTCTTTGTTCTCTTGTCTTCTGTCCTCGTCCAGCCAGTCGGGAAACAAGTTCACTAACTTCACAGAGAGCTCCCAGTTTCACAGTTTCTTTAGCTTCTCTTTTCTTTACCCAACTTTACGGGACTTTTCTTTGACTTTCCCTTACCTTTTACTCTCGATACTCTATTGATCTTTCTGCTGTTGGTATGTCAATATGACTACTTTTAATTCCTGTGCAATGCCCGAGTACAATTTACAATGTATTCAGTTACAGCACTATTATTTCCTTTGTCACTTCCTTCTCAGCCCCCCCCCCCCTGGAATGCAGTGTGGATTATCCCCCCTCTCTACGGGTTTGTTAAGGAAATCGTTTTTGTATTCCCTGTTGCAGAGCTCCTCAGGAATCTCTCCATCACCTCCCACCTCCATCCATCATGTCTTGTCTCTCTAACTGCGGGCGGCTCTGGATAATTCCTGGTGTTGTTAGCCTGGTCCAAACCTGTCAGAGTCATTACTAAGGCTTAATCCCTCGATTATGTCACCACGGGGAGATCACTGGTCTGTATTGTTGAGGCTATCGATGTAACTGTGTGTGTGTGTGTGTGTGTGTGTGTGTGTGCGTGCGTGCGTGCGTGCGTGCGTGCGTGCGTAGCTGCGTCTGAGTGAGTTTGTTTGAGAAAAAGCCAGGACATGTGCGGTGAAGCAATTCTTCCAAGCGTGTACATGGGTTTGTTTGTGTGTGTGTGTGTGTGTGCGTGTGTGTGTGTGTGTGTGTGTGTGGTCATCTAAAGCAGTGATTTGGTTTCTCTTCATGTCAGGGACAGTTTTATTCGGAGTGATTTAGAAAGTGAAGTTGAGTGTTTTCTGTGTTCGCCGGGCCATTCTCTCTCCTTAACACGACTCTCACAAATGCTGACGCAATTAGTCATTTTCGACTTTAAAAACTGCTGATTGATCACACACATGTTTGAGGAAAGACCAATGGACATGTGAAGCAGAGGTTTATATGGGGCTAAAGTATACATGATGGTTAATGCACAAAATGCATGCAAAGAAAATGCAGGAGTCTGTATTTAAAAGCATAATTGATGATCATGGTCAGCCTCACGTGGCAATTACAGCATGCAATCGACTTCAATGACTCCACTTTACTAACATGGTAGTTGTAGTTCCACCGTTTGGCCACTGTTACGTGCCGTAGTGTGTGTGTGGTCGTGTGTGTGTGTTTTCCTCTCTCTCCCTCTGATTGTCCCCAGGTGCAGCCTCCCCCCAGGTGATCCGAATTAACAATCAGGACTTCCATATAGGACCGGAGGAGGACGGCAGTGAGGGCCTTCTTTCTCTCCTTCTCGTCTGGCTGCATGTGTGCAGCCTGTCTCTGTGTGAGACCCAGCATAGTTGTGTTGTTTGTTGTACGTTTGTGTTGTACTTTGGCTGGTGAGCCGCCTTACTTATTGACGCATTAAAACCTCACTTAAACTCCTTCGGCATTCCGTTTCCTCTCCTTTTTCTCTCGTCCGGCTGTCTGGTGTGTCGCTACTTCCCTTGGTACCCCTAGCTCTACAAGGGAACGTAACATGGGGGCTCGTCCAATCTTTGAGACAAAGAGTGAGTATTTGGTTGTTGGTTAGTGTTGATATTGTGTGTGGTGGTGAGCAGTAGTGTATATAGGTGTAGAATTGGCTGTGAAATGATTTACTGTTGAACAGCTTCCTCAGTTTAGACAGGGGAGTGTCTAGCTGGACTGAATCAGTCCTTCCTTCAGGCACTCATTTTTTATTTTCGGGGTAATCCTGGGTGGGGATTCATTCCCTGTTGGGGGCAGTCGATTCAGGGTTTCGGCCGCTGATGGTTGCCTTTAAAGTCGCCTCGAGCCCGGCACGCTCCAGAAGATAGGTAGGTAAAGTTTGGTAGGCAGGATCTGGGGAAGTTTGTAAATAAATAATAATATTTGTAAGTAGCCGTTGCTATGGGGTCTAAATTAGATGCCAGGGTAAAAGTGCGTATGGCTCGTCTCCAGTGTGAGAGGGAGGAGCGTGAGCGTGAGCGAGAGTTTCAGCTCAGGAGGGAGCTGGAGATCAGGAAGTTGGAGGCAGACACTGCTGTCCGGATGCGTAAGCTAGAGCTCCAAGCAGCTGTGGTGGGTGATTCTGCCGTTACACCTTCAGGTTCTGCTGCTGCTTTTGATGCTGGTAGCAACATTCAGCTGGTCCCTGTCTTTCTGGAGTCGGAAGTGGAGATGTTCTTTGGTGCATTTGAGCGCATTGCTGCTGCCCTGCGCTGGCCAGAAGACGTGTGGGCCATACTTGTACAGTGCAAGCTAGTCGGCAAGGCTCAGGAGGCTTGCTCTTCTCTTTCTGTTGAGGATAGTTTGGAGTATGACAAGGTGAAAGGTGCTATTCTCAGGGCATATGAGCTGGTGCCTGAGGCCTACAGGCAGCGTTTCCGCGGCATGAAGAAAGCTTCTGGCCAAACATACGTGGACTTCGCGAGGGAGAAGAAAGTCCTCTTTGACAGATGGTGTAGAGCATGTACAGCGGATGACATAGCTTCAGTATGTGAGCTGATGCTGTTGGAGGAGTTCAAAAACTGTGTACCGGAGCGTACGGTAGTCTACTTGAATGAGCAGAGAGTGACTACCCTTCAGCAGGCTGCCACTCTGGCAGATGAGAGTGCGCTGATACACAGGAGCGTTTTGTTTCAGCAGGACCCTCCTCAGCGGGACCCTCCTCAGCGGGACACTTATCGGAGAGCTCCTGATAATGATGTTCCCTGTGCCAGTGTTCCATTGTTAGGTCCCAGGATAGACAGAGCGTGTTATTTTTGTCTTGACCCAGGTCACATGATAGCAGACTGTGCAGCTTGGAAGTGAAAGCAACCCACCACTATGGCGGATGAGGAAGGGCTTGAGCTATCACACAGTGGTGTTTTGGCTCAGAGCGATTCTCCTCATCGTGTTGGTTTCCGGAAAGCTCGTAACAGGCGTGCCACACAGGCTCATTCTGTCTCTCTTCCAGGACCCAAGAAAAAGAGTGTTTCTTTTGTCTTGATCCTGGTCATCTAGAGGCAGAGTGTGTAGCTCGGAAGGAGCAGGTGGCAGCGGCTCTGGAAAAGCCAAAAGACCGGCACCCGGTTGCGATGCGACAGAGTGGTGAGTTGCAGTTGAGTTCTGCATCCGTCTGTGACAGTGGTGTGGGTGTTTCCGTCTCTGAAGCGGTTGGTGTGGACCTAGCTCAGAGCGATGTGGATCTGTGTTCAGTGAGTGGTGTGTGTGTTGTGTGTGTTCCATGTGTTGCTCCGGTGTTGGCTGCTGGTGAGCAGTATAAGGTGTGTTTTATGGGGGGAAGTGTTACGTGCCGTAGTGTGTGTGTGTGGTCGTGTGTGTGTGTTTTCCTCTCTCTCCCTCTGATTGTCCCCAGGTGCAGCCTCCCCCCAGGTGATCCGAATTAACAATCAGGACTTCCATATAGGACCGGAGGAGGACGGCAGTGAGGCGCTTCTTTCTCTCCTTCTCGTCTGGCTGCATGTGTGCAGCCTGTCTCTGTGTGAGACCCAGCATAGTTGTGTTGTTTGTTGTACGTTTGTGTTGTACTTTGGCTGGTGAGCCGCCTTACTTATTGACGCATTAAAACCTCACTTATACTCCTTCGGCATTCCGTTTCCTCTCCTTTTTCTCTCGTCCGGCTGTCTGGTGTGTCGCTACTTCCCTTGGTACCCCTAGCTCTACAAGGGAACGTAACACCACTACAAATATTTGCAACACGGATTGGTGCACCAAGCTCCCAGGAAGTGCGGCAGTCATTGATTATTGGCTAATGGTTACAAAACCCAAAACATTGTGACATCACAAAGTGGCCAACATCTGATCAGCTCATTTTCAGAAAGGTTTTTATACAGATGGATATAACTTTATAGTCTCTTTACACAGAGATATATTTATGTGTAAAAGATGTGAAAAAGAGTATATTGCATAATAGGTGACCTTTAAGTTAAATGCATCAATCTGGTGCATTTTGAGTGGAAAATAAAGAGACTAGATCTATGGAAACACCTATATTAAACAGAACTGTATACATTTCAATAATCATAAAATCATGGCCATAACCAATAACATACCTTTTCCAATATAAAAAAAACACTGAAACTTGTTAATTTATTTTTGGTTCATTTATAGTTGTGAGTGTGTCTGTGCTCCTGAATCAGCCTCTCCTGTCTCCCTCCTCTCCCCCTGCTCCTCTTTGAGGTAGCAGCAAAGACTAGTTTTCTCTCAACAAGTTTTAAAAGTGTATCTTACCTTTTTTCACCTAGTTAACTTTTTATTTATTTATTCATGCATATTTTACTAATCACATCATTCATTTAGCTGACGCTTTTATCCAAAGCGACTTATAATGACCGATTACAGGGACATTCTCCCTGGAGTAACTAAGGGCTAAGTGCCTTACTCAAGGACACACTAGTGGTGGTGTTCCTGGCGGGATTTGAACTCACAGCCTTCCGATCTTCAGCCCACCTCACTATCCATTAGACCAGGGGTTCCCAACCTTTTTTCCCAAGAGCCCCCCCAAATAAAAATTATACATTTCTTTCTTTTTATGCCTTTAATACTAACTTCAATTTTTATTAAAATTAATTAATCAATTATTTTTTATATTTTATTGTAATGTAGAGACAAGGCTTTAGTGACAATCATGTATTGCCTTACAGGTTGGGAACCACTGCATTAGACCAATCACTACCCTCTCAAATGGAAATATGTGTTTACATAAATGGTGACCACACCGTTTGAGACCCACTGAGAACTTAGACTAAGTTAACTTTCTAAACACTCAGAGAGTCCTTTACCTCACCTGAGCTGAGGTTATCCCGAGCTTGAATGACACACAGAGACCAATCAAGGGCTTTGATTTATGATCTGTATGACAGTGGCCATGTCGGCAGGCCACATCATGTGGACAGCCAGTCACCCTGTGTGAGGCAGGCCACTTAACAGGCCAGAAGGAGGCGAGATCAGAGCAAGAGAGCGAGGGATCATTGTCCACAAGTTAATCGATCGCAGATGGCGTCGTGGTCACGGACGAATAAAAAAAAAAAAAACCTAAATGGGTCGCGAAATATACTTGGGCGGCCGTTAATATACCTGGGCGGCCCGCCCAAGTATAGTCTATGTGTGGGAAACCCTGGTAATACCAAGCTTCTTTTAGCCCTGAGCGGAAAAATGCTAACGCACTTAGCACAGAACTCACGGTACAATACTCTTATTACTTATCGGATCTGCACAAACAAGATATCAGCTAGCAAGCTGAGATTCCACAGATTCTAGACATATAAGTATCATCATGAGCGATCAAAAGTCGCGACAAGGGAAGCAAACTCAGACATCACACAACGTAGCTTTACGGAGAAAACACGGGAGAAATGTCTTACCTTTTGCTGTTTACTGATGTCATACTTGTTTTCCTCCACTAGAGATAGCCAAAATAAGATAACTTTACCAAGATGCCTGTGTGCTTTGTACCAGGTTGTAATCATAGCAACAATGGGTCTTGCTCGTTCTTTCGCTTCCCGTCTGATGAAAGGACCAGGAGTGGCTGGATCAAGTTAGCTACCTAGCTAGTAGCTAGCACGTTAGTTAGCATTACAGCCTTAAGGCCCAGACACACCAATCTGACAACAAAGAACTGACACAGATGGACCCCGACTGTTGCGTCGCCCCGCGTCTCTGCGTTTTGGCCACGTGTCGCACTGGAACACACCGCAAAGACTTCAGCCGATAGTCAAGAAGCACGTACGAACTGCGCATACGTGAGTGGCAATAACTCTCCTTACCAGCAGGCGGCGGTAGTGTGTATTCGTCATTCAAAAGAAGCAACAACCGGAAGACAGACTGCGCGATAACCGAGAGAAGAAGAACAGACTGCGTGATATAAACAAACAACAAATAGCGTGTTCGTTCCATTTTCCCTCTACAACGAGAAGCTCATGGGGCTTTCCCGAACCTGTGTCGAGAGCTGGAGTTAAATGAAATCTCAGATTTGGCTTCTTAATAGTTTGTTTGGGTCCCTCACTTCCGTTTCGCTTCTCATGCACTGCGACACACCAATCTGAGTAGGGCGTGTCGACACTCATCGTCGGCCTGGCGCCCACCGACGCCGATAATCGGCCTGGTGTGTCCGGGCCTTAAGCCTTGTCATTTTGATTAGCCTTAAAGGTCCCATGTCATGGCAATTTCTACTGATCATATTTCCATTGTTGAGGTATACTAGAATTAGGGATGTCCCGATCACCTTTTTTTGCTCCCGATCCGATTCCGATCATTTGATTTTGACAATCTGCCGATACCGATTTTTCCCGATCCGATCTTTATGCAATGCATTAAGAGGGAAAAAAAAGGAAAAAAGCATTCAAGTTGTCCCTTAAGGTTATTTTTTTATTTAAATGACAGTACCCAACTATCCATTCTATCTAACATGGATATAGCTTCTTTTGTTCACAGCAGCATTGGATCAGTTCAGTTGTGCAGCATTGGATCAAAACAAAATAAAGCGTATCAGTAGTCCACCACAAAATAACCATGTAAACAAATTGAGTGCAGATAGTGCAGTAACAAAACAAAAATAACTCTACTGGAAAGAGGTAGCTTGACTAGTCATAGTTCATGACTCGGTTAATAATTTCGCAACGATGTCCTCACTATCACTGAAGTGAGCCATCATGAACGAACTTATGCTAATTATAAATCTATCGATCATAAATCTATCGTTTAGATTTATGATTCGAAAATAATAAAAGTAGGGTAGACATGTGGATATTATCCGGCTGAACAAAACGTGCATTTATCTAACAGGTTTGTTTTCCACAGACCTTATTTCGAGCTATTTTCCAAAATTCTATGGAGAAAACCCGTTGCTTTCTGTCGAGGGAATCCGAGCGCAGCTTACTTCCGGGTTTTAGGACGCGTCACTGCACCACTTGCATAGACCTCACACCAGGCGGAACTTGTCATAAAGTCCGCGAAAAGAAAGCCTGCCCATTTAGAGGGAAGATATGATTGGTCAATTGTACTGTCACTTGACATTACTCTCTCGTTGAGTTACTATAGCGGGCCCTCTGTGAATGGAGAGAGGGACCAACAAGCTCTCCCGTCTTCACAGAACTCGCAGAGACGGCATTTAACCCTTCACATTCCAACAGAAACTGAACAGGCAGATTCGAAGGATTTATTTCTTTGGAAATATTATTTTAAATAAAATAAAATAAAGTTATGTTGGTAAACAGAGGGCCTAGAGGGCCCTGACGGCTCGCCACTGGCTCTAACGGTTAAAAAGGGATGTCAATCATCAAAATCGACAGAGGGGGCCAGAGATATGACAAATCCACCCAAATGACCCCAGAAGTGTTTCCTTTTGCTAAATCTCTCTAAAAAGGTCAAATATCACTTGTATTGCATCAATCTTGATACTTATTATATGCTATAGTTTGGATTCCTAAAGCATTTAGTCTACCATCCCATCACTCAAGGGTGGTTTTCACTATAAGTAAAGTTTATTTCTTTTGGACGGACACTATAATTTAATTTTTTTTGTTATGTTCAATCTGAATTTATTTTTAAAATAAAAAAAATCTATATTGATTCTGAATGTTCTACATCCAACTCACAGGTTTATCATTGCTTTGAGAAAAAAGATTATTAATGTATTCCTTTTAGAAGTGAAGTTATAGTCATTTGTTCTGGGAATGTCATTTTTGATCCTGAGGCCTGAAAAACAGGCTCGGGGCTAAACTGAACTAAAGTGTGCTTTATGGATACGGGTACTTGTTGAATCTACAGTCGCTCCATTTTGGAAGCAAATTTAACTTTTCTTAACCACATGAGGTTAGGTGGAGCTTCCTCACCTCATAAGATAGAAGCCAAAACAGAGTTACAATATTAACTACAGTGTTAATACTTGTACTTATGTAAAGGATGTAAATACTTCCTCCAACAGTGAGTGAGTGAGTGGGTGAGGGGTCTGCTCTTAAATCCAGGCTGAAGACTTTTCTTTTTGTCACTGCTTTTAATTGAACTATTCATATCTTAGACTGCACTTTAACTTTTATCCATGTAATTTTTCTTTTTATGTTTATTTTATTAGCTTTTATTTTTAATGACTGATTTTAAATGCCATTTTCTTAATGTGTTTCGGTTTTTGTAAAGCACTTTGAATTGCCTTGTGTTGAAAAGTGCTAGATAAATAAACTTGCCTTGCCTTGCCTTAAAGAGACAGTGTTGCCTAGCGACCGTGTGTTTGTCCCACACACAGTGAGAGTGTTGGTGTGATGCTAACGCTGTCACTAATAACACACCCACTCCTGCTGTTCAATTATCTGCTCAGGCTCCTGGAGGAGGAACGGAAATACATATCAAATCTGGTCCGAGTGAAGCGATGTAGGAAATGAAAGAAAGGAGATGAGGTGTTTATGTCCTCCATGTGACTGCTGAGTTCATCCCAGTGAGACGGAACCGTTTTAAATTCTAATAAAACCTCACATCTGTCATGCTTCAACTATATTCAATTGTCGAGTTACAATCATCCTAACCGCTGCTTGCTGTGGAGTCAGAAGGAAGGATTCAGAGAGCAGCACACTACACATTGTGTAGGCTCTAAATGCATCTCATCGTAACATGGATCCAGCTCCGTCCCCCCCGAATGTCTCATGTAAACTGTCTCCTGACCGGGCTGTTTGCAGCTGTTGCACCTGTTAGCACAAACAGTCGCTAAACTAACATGAAATATTATCACCATCCATATAACAATACAAATACACGTCATGGATATAAACATAGGTTATTCATAGCCTCTAAATCAGATGGACAATCAGTCAAAAGTCGACCAACTTTATTTAAAACATTTCTGTTAGGGATTATAGTTGTCAACTCTAACCTGAACTTCCTTTTATGTGGTGTGCTTAACCTCTACCTATTTAATGTTAATGAATATATATTTTACCTTTGAATGTTTGTCTAAACTTATGTTTGTTTTACACAATGGTACTTTGAGGAACGTATTGAATTGGGGAGAGCATGAGGACTCCTGTTTTGAGTCATGTTGGTGCTAATTGCTGAACTGCGTCCAGAGGAATTTAAATGGCAGGGTGCGGCGATCCAACACATGCTCATTAGAAGTCGCCGAAGGAACCGTTATCAGGCTGTTGGAAGAGCTCATTGTCAACACAGAGAAGCCTGCGGGCAGGTAGTACATCATGGTAGTACATGGTAGTACATCATGGTAGTACATCAGGTAGTACATCATACCTGCGGGCAGGTAGTACATCATGGTAGTACATGGTAGTACATCATGGTAGTACATGGTAGTACATCATGGTAGTACATGGTAGTACATCATGGTAGTACATCATGGCATTCATATAAGATGGCTAATTGTTTGTATTATTATGTATTTCACAATGGACAAATAATATTATAATCAGTGTGTTGCAGACATTTTGGGGCCGTTATTAATGTAAGCAATAAAACATTAGCAGGGGAAAAAGGCAAAGAGCCACATAAACTGACAGAATGCATTTCTCATAGAGCATAGTATGAAAGAGTTCTTTTAGGGTAATATTGTAGCATTCTGGTATCGTTTGAATGTGTGTCATGTTGCCTTCAAATGTCTGCAGGAAGGTCATCAACTATAGAATAAGGCAGGGCACTAGTAATATAAGAGTCACTGTTTTATATTCATGTGTATTTTACTGACGTTCGAGCTGTAACGTTAAGCTTTTTGCTGCTAAAATAGTGTAAATTAAAATAGTGAAATCTATCAGTATTATTTTCTTTTTTCACAGACTTTTTGTCCACGTTTGAGAAAACATCAGTCTAGATTTAAATCTTGCCTTTTAAATGATTATTGTTCAACCTTTAAAAATATGTATTGTATACTTGGAAACTTGGACATACATTTGAATTGGTTTGAATTAGGGAGTGGGAGTTTTCATCCTGTAAGGCAGTGCTTCTCAAAGTGTGGTCCGCGGACCACTGGTGGTCCGTGAGCGCCCCGCTGGTGGTCCGTGAGCGCCCCCTATTGGTCCGTGAGTATATTGGTACAATTTCACATTTTAAATAAATTAATAAATTAAAGTTGTACGCACTCTCGCGGGAATATCTCCGCAGTGGAGCGAGCTTAAGTTTCACTTTCGATTGTATGATATAGCCCAGCGCATCACCTTCATCAAACATGTTACCACTTGTTTGTACCATTTTCATGCGATTTGTAATCTGTTCTAGAAAAACGATGTGATTTTGGAGTTAGGTGGTCCGCGAGTGTTTTTTTATTGGTTAAGTGGTCCTTGGTATGAAAAAGTTTGAGAAACACTGCTGTAAGGTATTTACACTGTCAGTGCTTTGCCTGAAGCAGAGGTTTAGTGTCCATTCATCTCCAAACTGTGACCTGAGAATGTGTTTAGTAATCAGGACAATATCTCAAGTGTTTTTCACAAACATGTGAGAGGAAACCCCCGAGTGCTGAGACAAGGATGGAACAGTAGTAGATACACTTGGCACTTTGAACCAAACCACCAGAAAGAGTCAATTCATTTAGAGGAAGAAGCATATTCGCCGGCTTCCTGAGCATTACTTTGAGTTTACTACCGTGTGAACAGAACCTCTGGACATCCTGGCATGGATCAGATCCCGGGTTTGGTTTTGTATCTACTGATGACATTTATAATGTTTTAAAATGGTTTTAAAAGAGCAGTTGTGCTGATTTATTTTAGTATATGACGGATAAAGTAGCTCAAAATATCCCAAAAAATACAGATGTACTGATTAATATTTGTTCTTTTTGTCTTGAATGGTTAAATTGAGTGTTTTTGAAACCTTGCCTGAAGTCTTAAGTCACTGTAAAATGTGAAGTCACTTTTCTCTTCAACTATTACCCAGTGTAGCAGGATTAACATGTTTGTTGTCTTTTTCAGAGTTTTGGGGGAATGTGGTTATCCCTGTTGTCATGGAAATGCTACATGATTACACAACTTCATTATCCCAGCCTGCACACAAAATGTATGACATCTAACCTGGCATCACATTTACAAAAACAAATGCTTCAGAGACAGAGCTGTGGTCCTATTGGCTGCCGGTACTGTATATAATCATGTGTTATGGTTATGTATGTTGTCAGACAGCAGTTTGAGGTGATGCTTTCGAGTTTTAAAGTTCTGTCCACGACCTCACCCTCGTGTTTTAGAGCTCCCTAAGGATCTTGTGTAAAGTTCCGCCAAAGTTTTGTCCTCAAAACAAGCGGCTGTATGAACATGTTGCGCAGCTCTTGGGACATCCGGCAAACATCTGCTGTCTGAATTATGTGTGTGTGAAGGGTGTGTGTGTGTGTGTGTGTGTGTGTGTGTGTGTGTGTTTCTACGTCTCGATTGACAGATTTTGAGCATAAACAGTATTTAGACTTACTCACTACTGGAAACCAATGAGTTGTGACAACACTTGGACTCAAGTGGTTTGACTTCAAAGCACTCGATAGCTTCTGCCAATCCCAACGACGGGAACATGTGTTATTCAAGTGTGCCATTGTCCCTGCTTTATTGAATGAATACACTTAATGCTAGTCCTTCCAAGGAGGTCCACACTTGATTTCCCAGAATGCACTTTGTTTGAACCGATCACACCGGATTAGAGGAGAGAAGAAACCCATGGAGAACTAATGTGGTGTTCCTGAGTGCCAGATGGAGACAATCAAACCACAGATTGTGAGGGCACAAGAATCCTGCCATGGTGGAGGAAAAACTAGCTGCATGTTCTAGATCAGGGGTCTCCAACCTTTCTCCACCTGAGAGCTACTTTGAAAAAATGAAAGTGGCCAAGAGCTACTTGCATCGCATCGATTACATTTATTCACATAGCACTCATTAGTTGAATTAAGCTACTTTTGTGCGAAATCAATACCTAAAGCTTATCTAAAATCTTAACTTCACATCAAGGTCCAAGAAAACGTCAATTTCTCACGTATTAATATGGACAACATAGTAAGTACTTCACTGAAGATTCACATAAATGTCCAAGAGAAAAATACAATGTTTTCACTTCTTCTTATGGCCCACATAGTAAATACATCACCTTAATCACCACCTTGCAAGCATCTTATGGCACGTCTGTAAAATAAGTGCATTCACTCTTTTTTACAGTCAGTGAGATGACTGGCGCTGCATGGAGTCCACCATAGAGGTGTCTGCTGGACCCACTTAGGTTCACTCTAATAGAGTCATTTACATGTTCATCAGTCGGTCTTGTTCTGTATTTAGATTTCATTCATGCCAGAAAAGGCTGCTTCACAAAGGCAATTAGAGCCACATAAAGCAGACAGGTTCAGTGCTGCTTGGTGATGTTCTTATAGTTTTCTGGGCGTACAAGGCTCCAGAAATGTTGTGAGTTTTGCTGAGACTTCAGCTGAACATGATTTTGGAGATTTATAACCTCCATCTCCATCTCCACAGGATTGACACTGAACAGTGCAGCCATCTTTTCTTCTTCTTCGTGTTGACATGACATTATAAACCATAATAAATCAATTGTATAGGTCTAGCCTCCCTATATCTGTGTGTGACATTTTTCCATCCTCAAAAACAAAAAACAAATGCTTCTGCAGTCCAGCTGCAGCTTCTAGCAACGGTCTTCTGTTAAAAAAAGGACACTGAATGTCTTGAATGAGGCATCACACACATGACTTAAGTCTGAACACAGCAGACAACAGGAGTATTTACAAAAGTATTATAAAAACAAAAATAGTGCATGTGGGTGCACACTTACATTCTCTGTCTTACTGTTACATAAATCCCATGAATGTATGAGATTAAGTTAGCTTCATCATCTCAATCAGTGGTTAAGTGAATATTAAAGTTTCTATCGAGTCACTGTCAGCCATTAGAGGAGGGGGCGGGGCTTGGAGGAACGGAGAGGAGACGGTGATCGCGGAAGCTTTCCTCCTGCCTTCACGAACTTTACACGCGTATTTATCAACTGAAAATAGGAAGAGGACATTCATCCTCTGCAATCCAAGACTTGATTGAATCCACCAAAAACCTGACATTACGAAAAATCAAGAAGCAACATTACTACGCTATAATCGATAATCGAGCGACGAGCTACTGAAAAGCTGCCCGCGAGCTACCGGCAGCTCGCGATCGACGTGTTGTAGACCCCTGTTCTAAAATGTATGGGTCAAACTTCAGGATACTGTACAGTGTACTTTAATATAGTATGGTTTAGTAATGTTAAGTATAGTTTAGTAGGCTATAGTAGAGTAGAGTAGAATAGAAATGAGTGTAGTGTAGTCTAGTGAAGTATAGTATGGTATGTATGGTACAGTATAGTAGAGTAGAGTGAATTATAGTGTAGTGTACTGTAGTATCATATAGTAGAGTATCATTTAGTATTGTAAAGTTAAGTGTAGTTTAGTATAGTATAGTATATCATCACAGTACAGTAGAGTATAGTATAGTTGAGTGTAGTAAAGTATTGTATAGTAGAGCGTTGTATAGGGTAGTAACATATAGTATAGTATAATGTTTTATAGTATAGTCTCGTAGAGTATAAAATAGTATAGTAAAGTATTGTATTGGTAGTAGTAGTGCAGTTTAGTCTTGCAGTTGTTGAGTGTAGTGTAGCATTGTAGTATAGTATCGTTAGTTTACAGTATATTATGATATGGTATTGTAGTGTAGTATATTAGAGTACAGAGAACCGTTTTAGAAGGAATGTGTATGGGGAGGATGTGGCGCAGTGGACTAGTGCGTTGGGGTCAGGGGGTCACAGGTTCAAACCCCACTGCAGCCAGCATGTCGTTGTGTCCCTGAGACACCCCACAGTGCTCCTGGGGGGATTGCCCACAGTATTGAGTACGTGAGTCGCTTTGGATAAAAGCGTCCAACAAGTGACATGTGATGGAATGACGGCAAACAAAGTCATAATGCAAATAAATAGGCGCAGTGACTGAGGCAGAGTGCGATTGGATCACGTGTGTGTACCTGGCTGCTGAAGGTCAGGTGGTAGGTGTCATACTGGACGCGGGGGGGGTTCCAGAACAGAGTGACATCTGTCTCTGAGATGTCCCTGGTGCTCAGCTGAGAGACCCCCGACATGGCTGCAGAACATAAATACAAATATAATGTTAGTACAGCAGGCAAATACTCCACTTCATATCTGTGTTCAATCAAGTACTTGTGACCAGTTTGGTTCAATACTTTCAATGCAGTTACCCTGTCAGTCTCACAGTAACCCCTTGTCTTTCATTGGCTATAGCTGATACATCCCAGCTCTGTCATTGGATGGGGAAAAGGCAAATACATTAATGATGATGTATTATTATAGATTGATAGAATGTTATGCTCTATGGATTGTCATGCTTCAGAACACAAGGCCCAGACGGGAACATGTGCAGCTGATGCATGACTTCACACAGTAATCATTCACAGGTTTGCTTTACTGCACCAGTTTCTCATAAAGTTGGTGCTGAAAGATGCACCGCTCAGCGAGAGCCTGACGTCATGTTTCCTGTAACCAGTTACCCAGACCCAACATGCGCTTCATATACAGAGGCACGAGGCCGCCGACCACATTCACACATGCGTTTCATTGCATCTTCTTTGCATTACATTGCTGCAAAGTTTCTAAACACAAGTTTTTTTACTTCAACTACTTTTATGAAGATTTGGAGATGCTGAATCCTGTCGGGGCATTTCATTGCCGCACCTGAACAAGTATGTGTTTAGCATTTGGTCTTGCTGAGGTCATATCCTGTGTTCAAACTACCTGTGGATGCTCGACAGTAAAAAAAAGTGCACAGCAATGGGAGGGGCTGAGTGTGTGTGGGGGGCAATCATATTATTTACTTCAGTGCAAGCACATTGTGGAAAGACTACAAGTAAAAGTACTGCATCAAAATCTAAGTAAAGTATCCCAATATTATCAGCAAAATGAACGCAAGTTAAAGTATTTATCGTGTAGTAAAAGTACTGTTGCATCACTTCCTACCTATCTATACTTTTAAGCAGCAGTGGAAGAAGGACTGAGATCGTTTACTTTAAAAGTATCAGTAGAAAAACTGTAAATGCAAGTTTCATCAGCAACATGTCACTGCCAGTGTTTTAATATTATATAAGATGACAAAATAAGATGTATTTGGATTTGCATTACTGCTGCATCAAAGTTGATGTTGCATTGTACTGCTGTAGATGCTTATTTTAACTCCTTTATGTATTGTTGGGTATATTTAGAGCAATGCATCATATTCAATACAATCATTTGTTTGGAGCTTTGCAATGTCGTTTGTGAACTGATTCCAGAGGCTTGTTGAAATGTTCATTTAGCTTGAGAAGTAGGATCATTTTAACAAACAAAGGAACACTTTATCCTTTAAAGATTCTAAATTCTAATAAACAAAACACATTGAGAGATTTCAAAGTGTAATTTGAACTGTAAGTAAAGCTGCCAGACAAATGTAGTGTACTAACAAGTACAATATAAACATCTCCTATGCAGTAGAAGTGTAGAAGTGTAGAAGTTTAGAGTGGGAATACTCAGCAAAGTACAGGTTATATGTAAGTCACATGTATCACACCGACAGAACACACTACAGGAAGCATCATGGCCTATTTAATACGGATGCATGACGTCTGGGGTTAGGGTCAAACAACAGGGTTGGGAACTGCCGCACTACATCATCCTCTCAGGAATAACCACATGTCTCTTCTGCCTTTAGATTTAATCATTAACTTTGGATTGAAGACTAATTGTTTCCAGAGAACATCTATCAAAATAGCGCCATATTCCCCTGATTATAAAACAAATGATTTAAAGCATTCTATTGCCAGAATGTTGCTCATGACAGACAGGCCCAATATGGATTCATTTCCTTGCCACTTGCATGCGTGTGTGTGTGTGTGTGTGCGTGTGTGCGCGTGTGTGTGTGTGTGTGTGTGTGTAGACAGGTGTTAAAGTAAGCAGTTCAAATCATAGCTACATGTAAATACAGTCTTGATACTAGATGCATTTACAATATTTAAGGTGTAAAAAGAGGGCTTGAACAGTAAAATGCATATTAATATTTGATCCAAATGCGGGGAAAAAATGGTTATACAAACAACACATTAATTCCAGGTGTAAATGGAGACTCCCTCTAATACCCCTTGTCCATCGAAGCGGTGCCAGGGTGGGTCAGAAACAGTTGTTCTGTGTTTCTACTGAGGTGGCACCAGCTCTCTGCCTCACATGTTGTTCTCCCATTTGGAAGCAGAAATCTGCTGGGCTGGAACCATACTTGCCAACACTCCCGATTTCATTGCCCTCTCCCGGTTTCCTCCCCGGGTCATACTTCTCCCGCATTTCTCCCGATTTCTGACAAATCAGTGTTTCCACTCGGACTTTAATACAGCTACACCATTGTTTGGTTTCCATGGTAGCGCATCTCTTTAGTAGCGCGCGCAACTGAAAGTCTGAGAGGGTGAGGAAGATAGTCACAGAAAACAGAACAAGAGTCGACGGCAACTCGACCCTCTGCTCACTCCTTTCCAGCCCACATACGCTCCATCAAGGATGGTGCTACAGGCAGCAAGGCAGTGCACTTACAACTACAGTAAGCATGTTAGTGTTAATCTAATACAGCTCTGGCAATCCACTAGCACCCCCCCCCCCCCTGGTTTTGGAAATGCTCCCGATCTCAAGGTTGGCAAGTATGGCTGGAACCCAGAGCCACGCACTCGGATCCGGATAAGAGGTTTAAGTTGGACTCTTTCATCAATTTAATCTGGTTTCTTAAGTTTAAGAAAAACATGAGCACAGCTCCTACGCAGTCTGCCATTGTTCAAAAGTAAATGATGTAATGCACTGCAAACTGGTTTCGCAGTTGGTTCAACCTGCCAACCAACTGCGAAAGCCAGCTGCGAAGCAAACTAGCACCAGCCCAGAAGTACAACGGAACTCACTCCAGTGGAAAAGGGGTGTAAATGACACAGTTCTTTAGTCTCAATTAGTGATTCTAAAATGCATTGGCTGTGACTCACCGGTATCACAGTTGGGTCCAGTCATGCCGTCTTCACACTGGCTGCAGTCCGGCCCTTTGAACCCTCGGCGGCAGACACACGTCCCTTTGACGCAACGCCCCTTGCTGTTGCAGTTACCAGGGCAACCTTTGGCGCCGCAGTCCTGCCCGGCGAAGCCCACCTCGCAGACACACTTCCCGTTGACGCACTTCCCGCGGTTGCTGCAGTTATTGGGACAAGCTTTTTCAGAGCAGTCCGATCCGGTGAAACCGTCATCGCAGACGCACTGTCCGTTAACGCAGCGCCCCCTACTGTTGCAGTTTCCTGGGCAGGACACCTGCGAGCAGTCTTCTCCGGTGAAACCGCTTTCGCACTCACACTTTCCGTCCACGCACTTGCCGCGATCGGTGCAGTCGTTCGGGCAAGTTATTTCGAGGCAGTCCGGGCCGCCAAATCCTTCATCGCAGACGCACTCTCCGTTGACACAGCGCCCCCTATTGTTGCAGTTTCCAGGACAGGACTCGTCCGAGCAGCTGGGACCGGTGAATCCGCTTTCGCACTCACATTGACCGTTCACACACCTCCCGCGGTTGTTGCAGTTATCAGGACATGATCTTTTGGAACAATCTGGTCCGGTGAACCCGGGGTTACACACACACTGTCCGTTCATGCAGCGCCCCTTGTTGTTGCAGTTTCCTGGGCATGAGTTCTCAGAGCAGTCCGCACCGGTGAACCCGCTGTCACACACACATTTACCGTTCACACACCGACCTCGGTCACTGCAGTTGTCCGGACAAGCCCTCTGGGAGCAGTCCGGGCCGGTAGACCCAGGGTTGCACAGACACTGTCCGTTGACGCAGCGGCCCTTGTTGTTGCAGTTTCCGGGACAGGATTGGTCCGAGCAGCTGGGACCGGAGAAGCCTTCACTGCACACACACTTGCCGTTCACACACTGGCCCTGGTTGTTGCAGTTGCCCGGACAGGCGTTGTCAGAGCAGTCGGGGCCGGTGAAGCCAGGGTCGCACACACACTGTCCGTTGATGCACCGGCCTTTGTCGTTGCAGTTTCCGGGACAGTCGGACTCGCTGCAGTCCGGTCCGCTGAAGCTAGGGAAGCAGACACACTTCCCGTCCACACAGCGACCCTGATCACTGCACTCATTGGGACACTTGTCCGTCTCCGTTTTAATGGAGCAGCCTGCACCTGAAGCAGAGAGGGACATACAAATTAAATAAACAACGGAAATCACATACAGATGCCTCCAACTACTAAAAGGATTTTTAAATGCTAGCCTTCTTAGTTTTGGCAAAACTCTTTTGACATTGTCCTGCTTTACTCTGTATATACTACCCACATACTTTTATGAAAGTGTACTGCTGCTACATAAGAAAAACAAAAATGCATCAGAATCTTGGTATAACGTTAAAAGTGTATTGATTTTCAGAAGGTTTTCTTGTTATGACAAAAACTGTTTTAAGTTATAATGAGATAAGTCTTTCCCAGGCAGAGGTGCAAAAAGTAAGTAAGTCCTATTATAATGTAAAAAAACATGATGTCTTATAACACTAAAGCCACAGTTTAACATTTTACCGCCATAGGCACTCGTCTTTTGTTTCAGCAGCAAAAAGATGTGGCTGTGTATTGTTCAGTCAGATGTAGACGGAAGAGTAAACGCCAAATATGTTAGTTTTTTTGTGTGTGAAATGTTGTCATTTGTGGCCAAGAGTATTGTCTAATCAGGAGACCTATACTGTGCATGTGTGTCCACTTCTCATATATGTTGAGACTCCTTCCATTGTGCAAGTCTTTTTTTGGTGTGTTTTTTGCATTAAATAACATATCTATTACATCTGCAACACACTGTCAAACATGTCTTGAATTATACAGAACAGAGTCCTCTTCCTTCTCAGTATTCGATGGTGGGAGGTGAAGGCCTAATCCTCCGTCATTAGAGCGTAACGTGGCCTGGCTTTGACTAATTAGAGGAGGGGAGCTGCGCTGGACTGGGAGGAGATGGAGACTGAGATCACACTGGGCAGAGAGCAGAGGACACACACACACACACCGACACACACAAACACCGGCACACACACAATTAGCTCATGCTTTGAGCTGTGCCAGTTTCTAATGGGCTCAGTCTTGAGGTCAGCTCCACTTCACCAAGGAACTTGGTGACGAACGGAATATAAAATGGTCAAAGATGGTTCAACTGTGACGGATCTAATCAGTACAAAGACTCAAGTGCTGTTCTTGCTGTCACTAAATATAGAGGTAAAGGTACTTTATATTTCCACCCCACAAATGTTAGAAATGAGTTATTTTGACATTTGATGATATTGATCCCACTGTAGCTGTTTTTCATATTTACCTACAAGGAAGTTACAGTATGTTTGTGTTTATTGATTTTCATGAAACCTGTTGGAAGAGCGGGCCAAGGCAGAACCTCTTACCTTTTGAGAGCATTACAGGGCGGATACACAAATGGTTAAACTTTGTCAACATTTGAGAAGGGATATTTATTAGATCTTTTAGTTGATCATTGAATATTTTGTTGTTGGATTCAATGATGGTTTCAATTTATTTCGTACAAGTAGGGTTGAGTTGAGTTCAACTCATTATTAATGAATTATTCTGGTATGAACAGGAATCATTGGGTCACACGTCACGTCATGACGGAAGCTGTTTTTTACGTGTTAACCTATTCTGGTAAGGTTTGTGCTCACCCTAAAATAAAGAAAAAGATGGAACAAACGGTATGAATGTGTAACTACATGCTCAGAAAAGTTAAAATCTTTAAAACTATTTTAATGCATGATAAATTGTCAACCGTCGGCTGCAGAAGGGTTGTGTGTGAGTATGTGTTGCATAACGAGTCAGTGGAACAGGAGGAGCAGCTACAGGCAGAAACAGTGAAGTAATATGAACTCATCCGAAACAAAGACACGTGCAGGGCAACTTGTGACTGAATGTGACAAGGACTTGGAGCAGGGAGAGATGAAAGCTGGGAAATATATAGACTGTGAACTCTGAGTCAGACTTTTATATGTTCAGTATGAGTCATACCCTACATCTGCTGATTTATGGTTTGACAGTTGTTATTCTGAGGAAACACTTTAAAGTATAATGATACAATACATTTGAAAGGGGCAGTCCAGAATCATTGAACTTTTTGTTCATTTCATTAATAACCTTCCTGTATACAACTCCGTAGTGCATTTCATCACATTACCTGCTACTTGATATGGTTTTGTAACATTTCACTTTTATTTTAGCGCCACCTTAAGGCCAAACTTGTAACTTGCACAAAATAAATCAAATGTAGCAGAATATCTTTATGAAGTCTAAACTGACCAACTCTTCTTGGAATGCACTTCTAATTAACAAAGACAATGATATGAATTACTAGAGAAAGCAATTCCTGAAGAAATTGCTAGTGGGAATGATTTATGCTGTAAAGCTGATGCTGAATTGCTCTGCTGAAATGTAATGTGTAAGAAGAAAGTGAAGAATTTAGATTGAAATGATACATGAACACAGGGGGCTTGAATGTGTGATAAGAGAAGAAAAGAAAGTAAAAAGGCTTGGAAAAGCAGCAGAATATTTGAACTGCAAACTTTTGAACTAACTTGATGGCGAATGATCTGTCGCCATGCCAACGGCATTTGATGACACCCCATAATACGCTTAGATGCGTTGATGGCTGCATCGTTACCAAACCTGTGAAGTTTTTGGGCCGTTTGGTGAGCATTGTGTTGCCATCAGTGTTGGGACTAACGCGTTACAAAATAACGGCGTTACTGTAACGCCGTAATTTTTACAGTAACTAGTACTCTAACGCATTACTTTTTAAATTCAGTAACTCAGTTACCGTTACTACATGGTGCGTTACTCCGTTACTGCGTTAGTTTTTTTATATAGTCAACAGCCAGGTGAACAGAGATGATAACTGTACTTAAGTACAGTACTTGAGTAAATGTACTTAGATACTTCCTGTGTCACATGCGGAGACGGGCTGTGGGCGTGTTTGTGTTGTTTACTAACAAGACTATCATGGCGGCGGCGGAGCTCAAGTCTAGTTTCTCCACCTGGAGATATTCTCACTATTTCACTTTTGTCGAGCACAAAGAAAAGAAAGTTTTAGTTAAATGTAAGTTGTGTCCTGGCGGGTCAAAGAGCCTATCTACTGCCCAAACCAGTCATTCAAATCTCTTAACACATCTGCAAAAACAACATGCTGGGACGAAGCTAGTAGCTAAGACCACAGAGACTCAGCCGACGCCACTCCACCTCCACCTGCACCTAAGCAACAGCGGCTGGATTTTAACCAAGGGACTGCTAGCCAGGGGAAAGTCGATAAAGCCATTGCACGGTATGTTGTAGAACACATGCAGGCTATTGCTACAGTGGAGTCACCCGCTTTCAGGGAGCTAGTTAGCATGATAGCATGTCCGGGCGGCACACGGCATATGGGACTACCTGGAGAAAGAATATACAAAAATGGAAAGCCAGCTAATATCGATGCTATCCAGATTGCATATAATGCATGTCAAGTTTATCAATAGATTGTATTATTCTCCAATGCAATAACAGCACTGAAATGAAGGCTCTAAGGGCATTAATATAATGGGAGCCCTTTTTTTAAGTAACTAAAAAGTTACTTTTCACAGTAACGCATTACTTTTTGGTGTAAGTAATCAGTAAAGTAACTGAGTTACTTTTGAAATGAAGTAACTAATAATGGTAACTAGTTACTGGTTTTCAGTAACTAGCACAACACTGGTTGCCATGGCAACGACATTTGAAGACATCTCAAAACTGTCCCGTAGATGTCTTCACGGCTGGACTGTTAGCACACATGTGAAGAGTTATACATTACATTAGGAGCATAGGCGGCGCGTGAGGCTCAGGTTTGGGAAGGCTAAATAATTTGTTTTACATATTACAGGATAAAGGAAATACAGTACACTTGTCCCTGTTTGTGATTGGTCAAATGTTGCTAACCCCGCCCCTTTCACGTGAACGTGCTCTCAGCTGGAGAGAGAACCCTGGCTTGATTTACCGAGTTGATAACCAGCGTCGTAGGACCGCTTAGCGAGATCTCGTTTGTTAGGGTTAGTTAAGATAACTCAAACATATTCAGGGTCTGTTGAACTGGCTTCGTAGAACAGGGCACAGGTGGCTGCATAGCAGCGCTAATGTCAAAGACACAAACATTATACATTACATTTTTATTTTACCAGGATGCAGTGACAAAAATATTTGGGAAGGCTTAGCCTTCCCTAGCGTTACATTACTCTCTCTCTTCTCTTGATCACCCTCTCAATCTTCTATCGCCCTCTCTCTTGATCGCCCTCTCTCTCTTCTCTTGCTCGCCCTCTCTCTCTTCTCTTGATCGCCCTCTCTCTCTTCTCTTGATCGCCCTCTCTCTCTTCTCTTGATCACCCTCTCACTCTTGATCACCCTTTCTCTCTTCTCTTGATCGCCCTCTCTCTCTTCTCTTTATCACCCTCTCTCTTCTCTTGATCACCCTCTCACTCTTCTATCACCCTCTCTTTCTTCTCTTGATCGCCCTCTCTCTTCTCTTGATCACCCTCTCACTCTTCGATCACCCTCTCTCTCTTCTCTTGATCACCCTCTCTCTCTCTCCTCTTGATCACCCTCTTTCACTTCTCTTGATCGCCCTCTCTCTCTTCTCTTGATCGCCCTCTCTCTTTCCTCTTGACCACCGTCTCTCTCTTCTCTTGATCACCCTCTTGATCTTCCATGGAAACGCATCCGAGGGGTGCGTTTCCATGGAAACGGCATATGATGACACCCCATAATTTGCGTAGAGCTGTTGAGGGCAGGACCATTAACCAGTATCTGAATTCTGCTGCTCTGAGCGTGTCAGTTGGAGTTATGAAATCATCGTGTTCCATGACACAGGTGTTTATATTTGAGCTAACGAGGTGTCCAGAGATCAAAGGTTTCCATTGTTCTGAATGAGAGATAAACCTGTTACGTGTGAACGTTTTGTTGAAGAACCGTAACAGATATCGGTGAAATTTCAAAGCGTGAAGCATGTCAAGGAACTTGAGTATCTGAAGTGTACTTTTTGTGTACTTTCGGGTGAAAGCCTGAAATTACAATGGGCTTTAATGGAGACATGTTGAAAGTGTTTGTCACTTCATGCCCTCAAGAGGCATTTTGTTTAATTATTTTTTGCTTAATTATTTGTCATTTTTCAAGCTACGAGAGGTTTTCCTACGTGTGTCATGAAAAAGGATATGTCAGGAATGTAGGGTTTGGGAATTATGGCAGTTTAAAAAAAAAAAGATTTCCTACACTCTAGCTGTGACATCACGCTCTCTAGTTAATGTTAAAATCTGAAGAAAGCCTCTTTACCAAGGTCTGAACAATGTTTAATATCTCTAAAAGTAAGAATCAGATTTAAAAATTATGTTACACGAATGATATCAGAAAGATGTGTAACATTTTAAAGTTGGAATGAGGTTTCTGAGTGAAGGTATGAATGAACAGTTAGCAGTTGAAGTCGCATGAAGATTGTTCAAGTCTGAAGATTTTCTCCATTGACTTCAATGGTTAAAAATGTGATGTATTATGGGATGTATCTCTGGCATTATGAAAGTTATGAATGATAAAAGTAATAGCACTCGATTCCCGACCGAGCTGAACGTTTTGATGTTTGAACGGAGTTTCTGCGATGTTCAATGCGGGAGGAGAAGACCGGCAAAATAACGGGCGGAATAAAATTAAAGAATTTCGTGCGTCGAAGAACAGATACATTATAGGAACACTGGTTGAAACAACCCTGCAGGTTAGGAACCGTAAAGCATCTGACGGAGTTTTCGTTGGTGCTTTTTCATCAAATATAATTAAGAACAAACTTAGGGAGCTAATGGTGAATGAGGCCTTTTGTTTTTAAACTGATTATAGCCATTTGTGTTGCTTATTAAGTCATGAATATACATATATACATATGATACAACGTATTTTTTGTTGGCCAACCAAGAAGTAAAAATAAATACTGATCTTCCATGTATCAGTACTTGGATTGGATTTCGGGAAAAACACAAGTTCATGCTTAAACGTTTTGTTCAGCAGGATAATATCCACATATTAACACTGATTTATGATTTTGAAGCGTAAATGCAATCGCCAGAATCAAAAAGGTAACGTCAGGCCATAAACAAATACCTTTGCTCTCTTTGGAGGTGCAGCAGCCCCCCTCAGGTCCTCCACACTTCTCCCTGAGGGACGACACCTCCCTCTCCAGCCTCTCCAGACGCTCTCGCAGGGCAGCAAAGTCCGCCTCACAACCACAAGACCCTGATCCCGACCCAAAACCTGACGGAACCAGTTTGATCTTATGGGTCAGAACCAGAGAGGAACCAGCAGTCAGGTCTATTTCTTTACCTGAGAGAGGAACAGGTTGGATTAAAACTGGGAGAAGGTTGAAACTGAACTTTGAGATTAGCAATGATGAAGTCGGAAGAAAGCGACATTGGTTGAGGATATTTTTCATTAGATAAACAGTACTGCTCTGCAGGGTTTTACCTCCCTCGCTGGCATCAGATGAATCTCCCTGAGTGACGCAGCCCTCGGAGATCACCACCTGTAACAAAGATTACATGAACGATCAGCTGTTTCTTTGTGTTAGGTTTGCAACATCCTACTTATGGGGCTAAATGAAATATCAAAGGCCCAGCTCCAGCAGTCAACTTTTCAATGTTTCCTTGGGCAAGAATGTTAGTCTCCCTGAGTACACCTTAAATGGCAGGATTGGCAGCCCTCTGTGTATGTGTGTGACTGGGTGAAAGACTGGAAAAATGCTATATAAATGCAGTCCATTTCCCATTGACTACAAACGGACCAATATTTGGCAATGTATTTAATTATGAAGTGAGGTCAATGTCGTTAGTTAGAGTATGCATGAGGATGACCAGAGAATTATAGGAACTGGATAAAGTTGTGACACAACCAACCATCCTCGTTCTGTAAACTCAGGTATATTTTTCCATGGATTATATACCAAAAATCAGGGACATGCCCAGGAGGCCAAAGGGCCCGTGGGGCTACATGTCAGAGTTTCAAAGTGTTTACCATCACTAATAAATATGTTGTATGTGATCCGAAGTGTTAAAGCACGACATAGAGTCCTGAAACCTGATTGAGAATCAGAATAATTTATGTCAAGGGAATTCATTTTTAGTTCCAATTAAGAAATCAAATCACAAGCAATAAAAAGAGAAAAGATAATATGTTAGATTATACATTTAAATAAACAGAAGAAGATAAATTCCCAAACCGATCAAATTAAATGAAATAAAAATACATGTATGAACACAAAAAGTGAAAGCACATTTCAACATAATATATATTTTGATGTCAAAGATCTGAATATGTCTTTGGATGATGATATAATTGAAGTTCAGGACACTTCTCTAAATGCATGAGAAGCAGGTTCTGTAAAGCCTGGACTAATGTGGATATAAACGGTCACAACATAAAGATGGATATTATCTCTTGAATGTGTCAATCAATCCAAAAACTTGTCAATCAACTGACCTTGAAGGAGTCCTGCTTGTTGTCCCTCGGAATCCATTGACCTCTGACCTCTAGCTCACGGGGGGGCGATGGGGTCAGGAGGGCGGCAGCAGCCGGGGAGAGGAGGAGGAGGAGGAGGAGGAGGGAGGGGATGAAGGAAAACATGGCTGGGGTCAGGAAACCCTCCCTAAGGGTGAATTAGAGGAAAGGTTCCGGACTGTTCTGAAGCAGTTTGTAGCTCTTGGAGTGGAGGTGAAAGAGATCTCTGTCAGCTGCTGTCACTTCAGTCAGATCCAGAGAGCTGAGGACATTCAGCGGACACTTTCCCTCTGTACGGCAGGGACTCTCTCCCTCTGGAACAAAGACAGAAACACACATTTAATCCACCGTACATTTCCAATCCCTTTTGGTCACCATTAGCACAAATGGGGCCATTAGCTGTTCACAGGCTTCACTGTCACTGTCGCGTGTCGGCCAGTAAAACCACAACGGAAAAAGTAACTTGTTCTGAATGAGTAATCTGTTAGAATGCAGCCAGTTGCTGATGGATCACGCAGCAGACTATTAGTCAAACTGTTATATGTTAATTTATTTAATGGATTAAGTATTTCCACGAAATGGATGCTAATGTCTCACTGTTTTTAGTTTACTTGTTGACTGTGATTTCTGAATCTCAAATAGTTAAAATAAATTCATTAATACATCTTAATTCCCTTATAGTCAACATTTGTTAATCTTTTATTGTCAAAACTTTGAGGTCACTAAGAAATAATGGAGCTATTTTATATAAAAAGGCTTAATTTATTACACCAGGTGTACTGCTCATGTTACTCTAACCTTAACCCTAATCCTTACCCACACTAATACTGTTCAATGCAATGTTAATACAAACATCTGTTTATTATTTTTTTAACTTTTTGAAAAGTTATTCCATTGTAAAACATAAGAATATTTCAGAAAAACCAAAGCAGCTAACAGGTGCAAACAAATTAAGCAAACAGGGGATTGCCAACAACTGCAGTCCCTCAAATGACCACTTGAGGCAGTGGGAGATCCCCAATGGAGGGAAAGATAAAGATGGGTTTCCCCTACATTTATCAACCTTTTTCCTTTCTTATGGGATGACTGCGTTGATCAACCTTTGCACTATCATCCCAATCAAATATGGACATAAAATAAGTAGAAAGAGAGTCGACCAACATTTGTAAGGCAATTAAATACAGAGTTGGTACGAGTTAAACACTTAAAGAGCAATTTGCAGGCTTTTTTGTTTTATTACATTTATGCTTAAACTTGCCTGAAAATTACAATTAAAAAAGTAAATGCAGGAATTCATATGTTTTACGAGACATAAGGGCAGGATTTCAGAGGGGAAAGTAGCCGTTTGAGCTCTGCTACTAAAAACTGTTAGGGGAGCAACTTTCTCGGACTCCTTCTCTGCCCAATTCACGGCAGTAGTTGGTTACTATATTATCAATACTACTTTAGTTATAGCCTGATATATGATTGCTAACTTTACAATGTTGTGATGTGACTGACGTTAGCTAACATTAACTGTAGCTAACGCCGGTCACTCACCAAGACAGCCCTGTTCTCCCATGGTTCTCCTCACACCACAGCTCCATTTCTCTCCGATGGCCGTTCATTCTAATCCTTGGCTGCTCCTGGTCTCTTGGACGCCTAGCAGGCTCATCATTATATGATTTGTGGTCCGTCATATGCATTCGACTATACATTTTCAACCTCTTCTGTGTCAAAACTAGCATTGTGAACCATATGTATTCATACCTTTTTATGCAGAAGTAAAAATGTCTTACAAAAACGACGCCAGATGTCACTGAAGTGTATATTTATGTTTTGTTTTTTTTAAATCTAGTGTATACTGTATACATCATTTCCCTACACATTTATTCACTGGGGTCTCTTACCTGCCAGTTGCTCTTTAACTAACATGTTTAATGTTTTAGCATGATTGCACCACACACTGAAAGGCTGTGGTTGAGTGTCCTTAGTGTGGTGGGTATTTGGACACATTGAAATGTTGGACTGATGGCTATAATAAAAGTCAAAGATGTAGTCAAGTTTTGACAATCGACCGTCTCTAATGACATTCCATACAAAACATAGAGGGAAATATGAACTCTAAGATGGTGAGGAAATGTCCCATGATTCTGGGAACTACTGATGTCTGCACTATTCTGTGCCAATAATACATTCAGTATATTTTGAGATGTTTGTGAGAGACAATCGGACAATTCTAAAAAAAGGATAGCAAAAAAAAGGCAATTAAAACATTTAAATATCAAGATTTAGATAAATATAAAATAACAACAAAAGCCAAAGGATTATGACCTGAACATACTACACTCTCTTCTCCAGCAGAGACACCGAATCATAGGTTTGCTACAGAACATACATGTATATGTTCCCCTGGTGGTCCACTTGTCAAAGCTATGTGATCCCCTCCAGGCATTATGTAAGACCTAAAAACACGCGGTGCTCTTTTCCCCTCGTTAGAATGGCATGTCTCATTACAACATGCAGGAGGCAAATGGAATCAGAAGTCTCAACCTGATGCATTTCATATGGGAACCCACATGTTCTCCCTGGTGCTAAATTGACTTGACTCAGAGAGTTCAGCATCTGCAGTCAGTCTGCACCCCGCCGTCAGCCTCAATGGGAACAGTTAGCTTGTAAATACCTGCCGCTGACAGCTGCTGCAGCTGCTCCGGTTGCACCTCCTCGGAAAGACAGGGCAATAGAAAGTCCCTGAACGCACCATAAAGACTGCACACTTGCTCTTCACCTTTACCTTCTCGCACTGCTGCTGATTTGATTCCTCCTGTTCACACACCGAGCCTCTGAAGCCAAAAAGAACACTGCTCCATAACTTGATATCCAAACGTGGCTGTGTTTAATGACGTGTACACGAGATACCTGGAGGCGTTCGGATGCGAGGTGGATGAAGGTGAATACATGTGATAGCAGCTTAACAATACAATTAATTTATAACCTGCTACTGTACCTCTATTCTCATTTCAGAACTTTATTTCTGTTCAACATATACGTAAACCAAAAACAGACCAATCTTTGGAAATTAAAACTTTGGAAAATTAAAACGTCCCCTCTGATCAAATACTATAGAAAACTGCAACTTGTTAAACTCATCCTGTACCTCCAAATCAGGAAAGACGTTCTGCTTTTGATAACTTGGTCAAATTAGTACTCAGATTTTTCTATGCAGCAGAACCAGAGATTTAGTCTGTTTTATTCCACAAATTCTTCCACCTTCCTTAAAAACTGGCGCCTACATTACCCATAATTCAACTTAATCACAGACAGCTGGGTGTGAGAGCCAGGTGTGTTTAGCTAGTTTGGTGCTAATGAAGCCTGGAGCCTCCAACCTGCGGCAGAGGGGTGTGACATCATTGCTTTCAAACCCCCCCCCCCTCTTTTGTTCCTTCTCCAATGGGTCAACTCAAGCAACACTGACTCCGGTGACATCACTTGGGGACATGTATCAGTCTCCTTGCAGCTTCCTCTGGATACACAACACCCCTTTTGCAGACAGCTTTTAAAACATGGACAGCAGAACTCCTAAACAACCCATCATGTGGAACACTGCCCCCCTGTACATGTTTAACTCAGTAAAGGCTAACGACATGTAACAGATGTGAACAATAGTTTGTGGACTTTTTGCAGGTCAATGGCGTGTTTTGATTTGTTGTTGGTGGTGATGTAATGATGGACAGCCATTACGGTACAAGCCTTCTTTCCCAAATCTCAGTCAAGTGAACTCCCTAAAGTCTGAACAGTCAGACAGGATGATGTCACGTGTGCACAACAAAACAAAACCACTTCACTCTCAAGGTTTGTAATTTTCACATTAATGTGCTTCCATTTTCATCTGCCACCTCGATGACACTGCAGCACATTTCAACTATTGCCTGCATGCATGCAGGAGCTTTAAGATGGAGTGGATCCCCCATAATGCCTTGATGTTAGTGAAGTGCACTTCACATCTGGATCAACCACTATGCAAACATGGCGATTCCACTTGTTTCCAACATGGATTCACTTGTTTAAGGCAATCTTTCAAATGCTCCGGACGAACATCTGTCTTATCTCTGTTTTGTAATTAACATGAACCAGGGTGACATAATATCATCCTGATTGCAGACTGGAAATAAGAGATACTCAGAAAATGTATTTCCTTGCATAAGAAAATGCACTTTTTGAGTGCCACAGAAGTTTCTATTGTTCAACAGCTGGTGTGCCGAAAGAATGAAAACCAAATGTTTTCTGATTATTCAAGATTGAAAGTCTTTATTGTCATATGCACAGTAGCTCCAGTGTCGACATGGCAACGCACATCTTAAGTCCCAAGCTCCTCCAACAATGCAACATGGTTATATCGGACATAAAACAATAAAACAAATACAAATAAAATAAAAGGAAACAGAGTAGAATAGATTAGAATAAGAATATTCAGAATGTGGCTGCATATTATCATTATTTTTGTGATGACTGATTCTCTAAAGTGAGTCATACAGTTTTGTTTCCAAAGTATCACATAAGACCACCTGAGAGTGAGTTTTAATAATGCCTATTGCCTTGTAATTCTGCATATAATACAATATCTATAATATAAATCAACCTATTGCAAAATGTCCTGATTGATTATGAATCAAATAAGCGTATCTTTCACCCTGAGAGTGGAGCAGCATCTTACCTGCTGTGGTCTGCAGACTTCCTCTGAGTGTGACGGACTGACCAGCAGCAGAGGAGGGGCGGGGGATGGACAGAGGAGAGAGCGGGGGGGAGGAGAGCTGTAAAGCTTTCTCATACTTGAAGAATTTTCCTCTCTCTCCTCCCTCTCCTCCTCCTCCTCTCTTTCTCTCTGATGTAATTCTATGTGCTTTACAAGTCCCTGTTGGGCGGAAGATTTGCGATGGAAAACATCTGAATCTTTGAATGCTCTTAAGGGAACGTTGGGGCCCGGCGATCTCTGATGTGTTTTGTAGCGTGCGTCTCCCCTGCTGGACTCTCCATGGCGATAGACTGTGTTCCTGTTGTTGTTTCATCGGACACATCGTGATGCTGGGAGAAACCTGCTCTCCATTCCCTGTCAGTGGAGCAGCTCAGGACCTGGCATCACACACACACACACACACACACGCACGCACGCACGCACACACACGCACGCGCACGCACGCACGCACGCACGCACGCACGCACACACACACACACACACACACACACATACACACACACGTGCGCACACACACACGCACACACACGCGCACACACACACACACACACACACACACACACACACACACACACACACACACACACACGCACACACACACACACACACGGCTGAAATATTGCTTGTTCAGAAGGGGATGTTTAATAAATGTGTAGCCCTTATTATTATTCGAATTAACGAAAAATAAAGTTTGCAAAGATACAAGGTTTCCCTAACATAAGTGATTTACAGATAATTTAACACGTTTATTTATGTTAAAGATATTAAAAAAATATTTAAATATATTTGTTATACTTTAGTGATTGGATATACTGTAGGCTATTTTTATTTTATGTACAGCACTGTGGCTCAAACAAAAATCGTTTATAAATGTGCTATATAAATAAAACTTGATTTGATTTGATTGGATATTGAGTTAAGATAATACATAATACATTTAAACAATTTTAGCATAAAGCTGCAACATCAGATGTGTTCCTTTATTGGGCCATTTACAAACCCTTTGACTGTAACTCTGTTCTACATGGATTTGATTTCTATGACATTGTTTTAATTGACAAAAGTAATTGTATTACTTTCCTGAAGTGATTTGGTGTATCATGGTACATAAAGACCTTAAAGGAAAAGTGAAGTTGTTAAAAAGACGAAAATATAAAAATCGATTTCACATCCTAAAAACCATTTGCAGTATATCAGCTGTAAAGCAGCTATGGTGACATGTAGTCATGTGATCGCATCAAGCAGAACACTGCTGTCAGCAGTACGGGGCACATGAACACTCACAAGCCATGGACCTTCTTCATACACACAACCTCAGGAGGAGTCAGAAACACCAGCAGGAGGAGAAGTGGGGTTCAGACGCCTCTGTCCCGTCCCACCTGTCACAAAGATCACCGCCCTGTGGGGGGGGGGGGGTAACACTCTGAAGATGCGACCCCTCCACCATCCTCTCACAGACAACATGAGCTTCTGTGTTTCTCACTATTTATGAACTTCCGCTCCCTGGTGCATCTCAAACAGATGCTGAAGGTGCGTTGTGCACAGGGCTCGCCTTGACCTCCCTGGGGCCCAAATATCTGGTAAGGGGCCCTCCTACCTGACCCATGAGCCACATAAACCATGTTCTGTCATGGCTGACACCCCACTGCATTACCCCATCCCTCAGAACAGTAGTAGTAATAATAATAATAATAATGGGTTCCATTTATAAAGCACTTCATATTTGATTTCAAATCCCGAAGTGCTACAAGTAGTGAGCATGAACAGTATAAGTAAACATTAGACAACACGGTAGAATTAATAAAAAAGCAATAAAAAAAAATAAAAGGGTGATAAAAAGGTCTAGGCAAAGGCTCTTTTGAAGAGATGGGTTTTGAGGCCTTTTTTAAAAGCCTCCACGGTCTGTGGTGTCTCATTTGGTCGGGGAGAGCGTTCCACAGACTGGGGGCAGCCGAGCAGAAGGCCCGGTCTCCCATAGTACGGAGCTTAGTCCTGGGGGGTTTGAGGTAGTTGGAGTTGCTGGAACGGGTGGTCCGCAAGGAGGTATGGGGGGTGAGGAGTTCCTTGAGGTAGGGAGGGGCAGTTCCATGGACACACTGGTGGGTGAGGACGGAGACCTTGAATTCGTTCTTCAGTTCCACGGGTAGCCAGTGTAGCAGTGCAGTCTGCTGCATCTGTCTGTCTGAGAATAAGTCATCAGTTACATCAGGCCCAAGGTACTGGCTCACCAAGATTTTCTTTTATACATTTCAAATATAAAATATCATTCATATTTTGGCATGAACTGCTTGATGTACACAATGCCCATCATGCCCAGGTTCAACATAGATATTTAATCCATAGTCACTGCCAATTTTGCGTCCTGAGTTGTTTGGTTTGCAGTTGGTTCAACTTAGGAACCACTTAAGAACCAGTTTGCTTTCCCACTGACCAGGCCTTGTAGGAGCCAAGTCAGGACGTCACCGTTTACGTCACGACAGAAAGAATTTCTCTTATAATAACAACAATGGTGGACTACTTTTTAGCTGTGCTCATGTTGCTATTAAACTCAGAAAGCAAGATTGAATTGCACGGATTTCAGAGAGCCAGGCCCTTGTTCGTACGGCATCATACCAGCAAAGTACAGTGCAGATTGAAGTAAAAATAGTAACTTACATATTATATAAAAAAAAGTAGGCACATGTTATTTATAATAAATACACAATAAGTCAAATCAAATAAGATAAGTACACCATGGTAACAAACTAAGTGGCAGTATTTTTTTATTTTTTTTTATTTTTTTAAAAAGCATCTGGTAATGTTGGAAATTGGAAATAAATTAAAAGAAAGAATAATACATAAATTGCACATGAGTTTATTTTGCACGAGTGTGTATTGCACAAAGTTTTGTATTTATGTCTGTGTGTGTGGTGGTCCGCTCCCTGTATGTTCACTGGTGTGTGTGTGTGTGTGTGTGGGGGGGGGGGGTTCCTCTGGCACCAGAGAGTGAAGTTGGAGGACGATGTTACGTGTGCTCAAACACCAAACATGCATTCTATCATTTCAGTCTCTGTAATGAAGAAAGACACAAACAGTGATCTCACAGCACCTTGTTGATGTAGTCGTTTCCAGGTCTACAGATACATGTTCACAATTGTGCAGTGGACGGCTTCCGACACTGCCAGAGAAAGGAAATGCCAAATGGTGCTTTGGCTCGAGATTCTTCACATTGCATTCTCTTTGTTTTGAACACTTGAGCTCTTTTTCATTTCAAATGAATATGTTGAATAGAGTTTGTGGTTTTAGTTAAAAAATGTCTAGTTAATTACTTTTGACCTTTTGATCTTTTACTGTTTATATTGTGACCATTTTGCGTAAAGGAGTAAATAACTACTTGGCCATGAATCTGATTGTCATTACTTGGTAGGTTTACAGATTTAAGATACAGTAAAACATAACAAATATTGACATATATATAATTTGTGTTGATGGATGACTGTACATTACTCTTACTTCTCTTCAGCAGTTAAAGTATTTTTATATGTTTTGTCAAAGGGAGCCTCTCTGAAGAACCAGCACCTTACCGTGGTAGAGAGGTTTGTGTGCCCTGATGAACCTGGGGGCTGTTGTCTGGAACCTTGTGTTCCTGGTAGGGTCTCCCATGGCAAATTGGTCTCAGGCAAGGGGTTCAAAAGACCTCATGAAAGACGACACAAGAAGTGAGGATACCCAGCCCGGAGGAAGCCCGGGGTCCCCTTCTGGAACCAGGCCCAGAAGGAGCACTCGTCGGCGAGCGTCTGGTGGCCGGGTTTGCCACGGAGGCCAGCCCGAAAAGGCAACGTGGGCAACACCTCCGCTTCTCCGTCCCGCGGGCCCACCACCTACGGGAAACAGCGATGGGGTCTGGTGCGCTGCCAGAAGGGTGGCAGTGAAAGCGGAGGGTCTCGACGGACCAGACCCGGGCGACAGAAGCTGGCTTTGGGGACGTGGAACGTCACCTCTCTGGGGGGGAAGGAGCCGGAGCTTGTGCGGGAGGTGGAACGGTACCAGTTGGATCTGGTTGGGCTCACCTCTACGCACAGCGTCGGCTCTGGAACCTTACTTCTGGATAGGGGTTGGACTCTATTCTTCTCCGGAGTTGCTCAAGGTGTGAGGCGCGGGGCGGGTGTGGGGATACTCACAAGTCCCCGGTTGGGTGCTTCGGTGTTGGAGTTTACCCCAGTGGACGAGAGGGTCGCCTGCCTACGCCTGCGGGTTATGGGGGGGAAAACTCTGACTGTTGTGTGTGCTTATGCACCCAACAGCAGTTCAGAGTATACGGCCTTCTTGGAGACCCTGGAAAGAGTCCTGTATGGGGCTTCTGAAGGGGACTCCTTAGTCTTGCTGGGAGACTTCAACGCACATGTGGGCAATGATGGAGACACTTGGAGGGGCGTGATTGGGAGGAACGGCCCCCCTGATCTGAACCGGAGTGGTGGTTTGTTACTGGACTTCTGTGCTAGTCATGGATTGGCCATAACAAACACCATGTTCGAACATAAGGATGCTCATAAGTGTACGTGGTACCAGAGCACCCTAGGCAGAAGGTCCATGATCGATTTCGTTATCGTATCATCGGACCTGAGGCTGTATGTTTTGGACACTCGGGTAAAGAGAGGGGCGGAGTTGTCAACTGATCACCATCTGGTGGTGAGTTGGGTCGAGTGGCGGGGGAAGCCTCTGGATAGACCTGGTAAGCCCAAACGTGTAGTTCGGGTGAACTGGGAACGTCTGGAGGAGGCCCAAGTTCAGGAGGCCTTCAACTCACACCTCCGGCGGAGCTTTTCGGGCATTCCTCTGGAGGTTGGGGACATTGAACCAGAGTGGTCGGTGTTCAAAGCCTCTATTGCCGAAGCCGCGGCGGGGAGCTGTGGTCTCAAGGTCCTAGGTGCCTCAAGGGGCGGTAACCCTCGAACCTCCTGGTGGACACCGGTGGTCAGGGAAGCCGTCCGACTGAAGAAGGAGGCCTTCAGGGATTTGTTATCCCGGGGGACTCCCGAGGCAGTTGCAAGGTACCGACAGGCCCGAAGGGCAGCAGCCTCATCCGTGGCCGAGGCAAAGCAGCGGGTGTGGGAGAAGTTCAGAGAAGACATGGAGAAGGACTTTCGGGCGGCACCAAAGTTGTTCTGGAAAACTGTCCGACACCTCAGGAGGGGGAAGCAGGGAACCATCCAAGCTGTGTACAGTAAGGATGGGACGTTGTTGACCTCAACTGATGGAGTGTTAGGGCGTTGGAAGGAACACTTTGAGGAACTCCTGAACCCGACAACTCCGCCCTCTATGTTAGAGGCAGAGCTGGAGTATGACGGGGGATCATACCGGGCCATGTTCGTTCCTACCCTCACCTATGGTCATGAAGGATGGGTCATGACCGAAAGAACGAGATCGCGGATACAAGCGGCCGAGATGGGTTTCCTCCGCCGGGTGGCTGGTGTCTCCCTTAGAGATAAGGTGAGAGGTTCAGTCATCAGGGAGGGACTCGGAGTTGAGCCGCTCCTCCTTCGCGTCGAAAGGAGCCAGTTGAGGTGGTTCGGGCACCTAGTTAGGATGCCACCTGGACGCCTCCCTAGGGAGGTGTTCCAGGCACGTCCAGCTGGGAAGAGACCAAGGGGTAGACCTAGGACCAGGTGGAGGGATTATATCTCTTCGCTGGCCTGGGAGCGCCTTGGGACCCCCCAGTCAGAGCTGGTTGATGTCGCCAGGGAAAAGGAAGTTTGGGGCTCTCTGCTGGAGCTGCTACCCCCGCGACCCGACCACGGATAAGCGGGAGAAGATGGATGGATGGATGTCAAAGGGAAGTCAAGTTGTGTGTTGATTGAAAGCATAGTTTAGGAGTGAAGAATATATTGCTCCTTCAAAGAGAACACATGGGATAGGCAGGACAGGAGGGGTCAGCCAGAGGAGAAAGATTTATATTCACATAAATTACGAGATCTCTTGCTGGGTCAGTCCGCTACCAAAATACATATATCTGTTTCTGTGCTAAGCTGTGTTTCAATCTTATTGTGGTTGCTGCTTTTACACCTGAAACACCTGGAGTTTTGTGACGGTAACTCCATTTTAGAATGAAAACAAAACAAAAAGTTAAAGAAAAATCAATACAAATATTTAGAAAAACACAAGAAATGAGGGAAGATAAAATACAAATAAAGCTATTAACATAAGCATAGGAAGTTAAAGACAACACACAACTTTATTTTAGCAAACAGAAAAACACAATGGACATAATCTGAAGATGTGAAGTAGATTCCCTTTACTATTGAGGCGTTTGAGGATTTTCTAAAGAGATGTCTTCATAAGATTATGGTGTTATTAAGTTATTAAATATGTACCCTAAAGCTTTTTTAATTATGCCAGGCTATTACCACTTGACGCCACTCTTGGCTGCAGCAGCAGGACGTAAACACAGATGCTGTTTGCACGTAATTCTACAAAGATGATGTTTAAGCAGTCAAATAAAGGGTCAAAAAAGTAAACATTCATCACAAAAATGGATTATTTACCATTTGAAATAGTTCATTCTTTGCCGTTGGAATCATGTTATGAGCTCTGTGTGGATTACTGTTGGACGCCTGTACGGAACACCGGTTGAGCATCATGATCTTCCAAGGCCTCACTTTGTTACAAACTCCCAGAATCCTGCAGGTCCGATGCAACTCTTACTACTTTTAAATCCAGGCTCAAGACTTTTCTTTTTGCCGCTGTAAATTATAGTGTCCGTCCAAAAAAGGGATCCATCGGGGACATATTTATGTATAAAAGACATCAAAACGTGCATTTTGCATGATAGGTCCCCTTTAATGTCTTTCATTTTTGTAAAGCACTTTGAATTGCCTTGTGTTGAAAGGTGCTATATAAATAAACTTGCCTTGCCTTCATGTTTTCTCCCTTCAGAACAGAGCCCTATCTTGCTCACTTTACCCACCAGGCTCCAAAGCCTTCAGCCCCCCCCCCCACTGAGCTCCATCAACAGGACTTGTATGACCTCTGGGAACCCTGAGGTGACTGAAATGCCTCAGAAACCAGGACCACATGCAACACGGAGCGGAGGCTAATTGCACCATATGTGTTTTGAACAGAGCCAAGGTGAGTCTGTGAAATAATAATTGTTTATATCTATCGTTACAATAAATGACATCTACCTGATCTGTGTATGTTGTAAGCACAGATAATAATGCAAAGATAATCAAGTTGTGGCTGAAGATCTATTCACTACTATTCACAGTCAAAAACCTTGACTATGTTCTCCTCTAAAACCCCCTGATAAAGAGGTTGAAGAAAGCAAATTGAGTTGTCATAACTACGCTTTACCTTTCCATTTCCACAGCCTAAAAATATGAGTTTACAGTACCAACTCCTTTTTTAAATAAACCCTTGTCTTAGATCAGCTACGTAAATATACTGTATCCTGCACAGTGTTGGGCAAGTTACTTCCAAAATGTAATATATTACATATTACTTATCTCTACAAGAAAGAGAAAGGAAAAGAGGTTAAAAGACGGAGCGCTGGACGTCAGATAAATCACCAGAAGAAGGCAGACAGGAAGTGAACACTGACAGGACACGGAATGGGCTCTGTAGTGTGTTTAGTATGTGGCCGTGTGCAGGCCCGGCTCCAGAACAACATGACTCAGGGTGCCTCTGAGGTTACAGGGGGGCAGCAGTAGCAGGTTTACATGAGCAATAGAGGCATTGATGGTCCCAATGAACAGATGATGGCCTTTGTTATGTTCTGAAACCAAGCAAGTGAGAACATTTCAAGTGACTTAAAAGTGCAATCCTGAAATATCTCATACACTCCAAAGTGGACTGTGGCAAAGAAAAGCACAACAGCTTCAAAGCTACTGATAAAACAAATGAGAACATAATTTGTAAATCAAGGCACATATTATTTGATCCAGCTCATGGTTTGAAATGGCAAACATTGAAAAGCAAAAGTATTATTAAAACCATGTACTAAACATCACGTTGGTCCCATCATATACTCTGGGAAGAGAATATCTACTGTGCTTGAAAACTGGATCACATCATCATCATGTGAGGTGACTTTGTGACCTGGAGAACATTTCAGCTGCAACATCAGCTCGTTGATAAGCTTGGGATATGAGATCTTTGTGTAGCCATTCGTGGTGAAGGCATCTGTGCTATTGTATGCATTATTTTTGACCCAACATTTAAATACCCCACTTGCTCATTTTAAAGCTTGTATGTGTCTTCAAAAAGTCAACAAGTGGCTTTACTTGCCCAAACGTATGCTTTTAGTTACGTGGCGGTGACTTCAAAGTCATGCAACCTTGTTTGTGTTAGCCTAGTTATCATTTTACTTAATAATTACAACTGTAGAATCGTAGCATTAAACATCTATTCCTTACAGCTTATTTTACATTGTGCTATTTTCTATATTACTCTGTGTATTATCTGTTGATTTTACTGATGTTTGCACTTCTGGTTAGATGGATGATAAACTGCATTTTTCTTTCGTTCCAGTACTCTGTGTTATGACGAAACAGTTTAATCTAATCCAAGCTAGGAGTATACCACACATTGTCGTTCAAAAACAGGACTTTTACTTCTGGAAATCTAGACATATTGTAGAGTTTATTCTGCATTTTAAAATATTTGAGGTTACGTCACCACCCTAACATAATTGGCAAGTCAATGTCTTACAAACAGGTTCAAAGCAGAGAAACAATGACATGACATTTGTATCGCATGTGAAACATTTCAAACTCAAAGCCAATTATCTATCTCTCATATTTCATATTTAATCATGACATTCCCTAGACTGTATTTTGCTTCCTGTCCAACACACAGATGTTTAACCTGTGGGTTAAGTATTTTTGGGAAAATAATAATAATATTTTTTCCTTTCTCGTCTTCATCAATAAATTATTATGTGCTTTTCTTTTTCTGCAGCTTGTTCAAACCCCAGACCCGATCCCCATCCTGCCTTTGTCAGGGAGCAACAAGATGAAGACGAAGAGGAAGGAAAAAATCAGTTAGACTCGTTTCATTTTGAGCCAAAAGCCCAGGGGCCTCATTTATAAAGCCTGGCGTAGGATTCACGTGGGAAGGATGCTTACGTAGGACAAAGCAAATAAATACGCACAGACATTTTACCGATTCATAAAACACTGCGTGCCGGCGTAGGTACGCAGTGTTTTATGAATCGGAAAATCTCTGCCTGTGCTTCTCAACCCCCCCGCAGCAACTCTATATCCACCAGTTAAATGAAATAAAACTAATGTGTTGAGTTATATCAGCTGCCAAATCTACCACATATGGTGTTCTTAGTTTCCTTACCTCCTGTGTTTTACGAGCGACTTAGCAAACGGCATAAAACACGATTAAACATGATAGGATATAAAACCATGCTCGTATCTACAACCTATAGAAAAGCAAAACGACGTAATTCTGTCCTCCTGCTTACCGCATCATTTATGAGAAAACATGTCATAAACATACACAACATATCGAGGTAGTTTTTAATAACATATCCGTATTTATTTATTTCCCCTAGTTATGTTGTTGTGTGCACTGAGGAGTCTCAAGCAGGCGTTTGTTTAATCATTTTAAGATTGGCTTTAATCAATGTTTGAAAATGAATTCTTCATATATGACAAATGAGAGGTAACATTTTGTTTATGGTATTATTTCCACATATTTCTCTCCATTCTTCCTTCTGCCAACGCGGTGTCGCAGTTTCTCGTCTCTCCCGTTTTTGTGCTTTGTGCGTACGCATAGGTCAGAGTTTGCGTGGAGGACCGCACGTTTTCCAGTCAAGTTTGTTTTTTATAAATCGCAAACATTGCTTAGAAACTGGCGTACGCCATCTTTTGAGAGACGCACCGTTCATAAATGAGGCCCCAGACCTCTCTGCTTTTAATAAATGCTGTGTGAGTGAGAGCAGTCAGACAAATGTAGCAATCAAGTCCGTGTGCCCTTCACACACACACATAATAAACAGCTCCTTTCTTTGTCCTACGGGTCATACAAATTGACTATCACATGATTTGTCATTCTGAATGCAGTATGCACATGGAAGGCTCTAGCATGTGTCAAGCTCCTTTACTCTCACAGAAACTGCACAGGCCACCCTCCATTGTGTTTGTAATTGACTGAAACTAAATGGAAAGAGAAGAAAGTACCACAAAGTGTAAATAAATCAGTATTTAGTTAAAATATATATTTATAAATCCTCAAAACATTTAGTGACTCAAACTTTTCTGTAGCTAAGATCATTCGCACAATGCTATCAGCCAGAAGCTAACAGCCATGATACTTCTATGCCAGCGGTTCCCAACCTTTTTCAACTAAGGGCCCACTTAAGAATAACACAAAGTTTTGCAGCCCACATTCAACCATAAACAATACGGAGGCTAAATAAAGTTCTGATTGGTCAATTCAGAACATGTGACATGTTGTTAATCCAGTAGTACAGACCGCTGTCAAGGACTGTAAAGACCGTTGCTAAGGAGGATCAAGAAAGAGAAAGGAAAAGAGGTTACAAAATAAATAAAAATCTTAACAAACTACACCATCGCTATGCATCACAACTGCTAAGCTAAAGGTGGCTAATATTTGGCGTGATGACATTTTGTAGTCTCATTTAGTCTTTTATTAGAAACTACTGTTTTTAAGACACATTACAGCTTCGGACATTTGTAAGTGGGGAATTTGCTGACATATTTAATATCATAGAACAAAATGTTAAAATGTCTTTATGACAGACTTTATTTCAGTCATCTAACCAAAAACACATTTACTAAAATGTTTACTTTGAGCAGTGGCGAGCCGTCAGGGCCCTCTAGGCCCTCAGAGGGCCTAAGATATTCTAAAAAATTATATTTGAAAACATTAAACATTTTTTAAATGTTTTTTTTATATGTTTTTGTTGTTACATTTTTTATTAGTTTTACCAAAATAACTTGATTTAATTGTATTTAAAATAATATTTCCAAAGAAATAAATCCTTCGAATCTGCCTGTTCAGTTTCTGTTGGAATGTGAAGGGTTAAATGCCGTCTCTGCGAGTTATGTGAAGACGGGAGAGCTTGTTGGTCCCTCTCTACTTTCACAGAGGGCCAGCTATAGAGAGGCGAAGTCCCTCCCTTTCCGGGAGTCTCCATGGGACCCCGGAAGCGTAAAATTATACATTGAAGTCAATGGAGAGAGAAAAGTTATCTTTTGATCCCGTTTGAATTGTGCCACGAATGACACATATGATGTTTGTCAATTTAAAAGAATATTTTGCAAGTCAAAAAAATAAAAATGTGTCTTAAAACTGTGAAGTTACACATTTTTTTGTGTGAAACCGCTGAGTGAACTACAGGTCTCTCGTCTCGCACAATACGCGTCACCATCACAAAGATGGCCGTCACGTTAGCAAATTTCACCTGTTTCTTTCAGAATGAGGCAAAAAGTATAAAATGAGGTGAAAATCACTACAAGTCTGGACACGCTGAGAGCTGTACATACACGAAAGGGGAGTTAGTCGGTTCTGTAAGAGCAGCGGGACCGGCTTTACAAGGTTTCGGTGAGTAATATGAGTGCATTGTGTAACGTTAATGTCAGCTAGCTAACATTAGCTAACAAGGTACACTAACGTGTTTTGTTTCAGTAACTAGTTTTCTCCTTAAGAACTTCGTGGTCTCTGTGTATGCTGTGGATAACATTAGTGTTCACAAGAACAAGGTACACTCCCGTGTTTTGTTTTAGTTGCTCTTCAGATTGAAGCGGCCAGTTTTATATCGACTATACAGTATAGTCTATACTGTATGTGTGATCTCCTTTTACATCTCGATGTGTCATTTGAGTTTATTTGCTGTGTGTAGATTCAAGGATTTTGGTGACATGAACATGACCATCGCGGAGGCAGTCCAGTTACCATCCTTCTGTCTCCGTGAGGAGGGTGGGTCATATATCACCCATACTGGCACCAGTCCAAGGGCAGCTGCACATCACAGACCGGAGTCTCTGCTACTTTGTTGTGTGGACCAGAAGGAGGCGATCATCATCCCCATCCCCAAAGACCCTGCATGGCATGGAAATCTCCTCCTCCTGGAGAAATTCTACACCCAGCATATGCTCCCTGTGTTGGCCAGTAGAGAGGAGGACATTTAAATAAACATACTCTTAACACCCTCAGACTCTGCGTTGTGTTTCGTATGTGTGATGGGGTGTGATGCAGAGGGGAGGAAAACAGGACACAGCAGATTGGGATTGTGGTGGAGACGCTGAGCAGTTATTTCATTGTTGCATGTAATTATTATTATACTGCTGCTTCTTAGTTATTCCATCTTTTGCTGTAACATGGATCTGTATGTAACTCTATATTTACTTGCTATCTACCACACTTCCTTCTACATCATACACCATCATTATACATGATGGTGTATATAGGATATATATATATTTGTATACATATCTGTAAATTGTATAATTTTATTTAAACGTCTTTTTGATCTCTCTGTCTATAAACACAAACTGAGTAAGATTGACAATAAAGTTGACTTTGAAAAATATATATATTCTTTATGAAAATAGTTGACTGTTGGAGAAATGAATCCAAATGAAACGTTTGACTGAACTACAACTACGCCTTTAAATCTCTACGGACTGTTTTTCAGTGGGATGGCAAGTTCCTATCTTTCTCAGAATAGATTTGATTTTCTGAAGTTAATTTAACTTTGCCGACCATGTAAGGTCATTATTAAAAAGGTACAATCAATTTGTTTAGGGTTGAATAAAATAATGATAAACATTTCATTTGGATAATTTACTGACAGAATAAGAAACTCAATGATGCTCTACTCACCTGTTCCTTTTTTATAAAGTGAAACAGTTGAAACGATAGATTTTAGTAAACTTAAAAACAACCTTCTCCAAAAGCTATCAAGGAATATACCGAATACTTGTTTTAGAACTTTATTACATATTTTTATATAAATAGTTTGAATGATCCATAATTGACAGAAGCTTGTGTTTACACTGACCTGTTACTCATATATTAATGTCTTTGTAACTTCAGTAAACCACTACCTCACTCATTTCTTTCATTCATCACGGTTCAGTAAACTAAGTGACACATGAACCAGTTTAATAATTATAATAACGTAGGATTGCAACTCTTTGAAACTGTAGGTGGCTCTTAAAAGAGCCGTTGTGTTTGGGTGTGCTGGTCTCAGGTCAGTTTAAGCCAACCTGATCTCACCAGATTGCGTGACTCCACCACGACTCCTTAACACCACAATGCGTGGTGGACTCACGAACTTTGTTACATTTGCGTGTCGGCACCACGCAAACAAGCCCAATGTAAAGTGAATGAGGCTCCTTTGTCGTGGTGCACACACGCATTTCTACAACGTCCTTCAGGGAGCTTTTATTCTATAAAACGTTTTTAAAATATACTTTATAGCTTGTAGTAACTCACGGGAGGCTTCTTTTATTTTATTTGTATTCATAATAATTTTTATTTTTCGTCAGAATGTATTATGTTGCATTAGTTACGATTTTTTGTTCTAAAAAAACAGTGCATTGTGTGTAATACAACTGTGATTTTTATTAAATTAGTTAGTTTTTAAGGAAGGCCAGAGCTTCAGCCGTGTCCAATAGATTGTTCCCTTTAGTTAACGTTTTTTAAAAGAACATTATATTCCAATTTGATCATGTCCCCTTTATTGTATTATGGAGAGCAATGTGAGCATCCATTCCCATTGGATAACGGAGAATTTTACCCCGGAAGTAAGTATTCCCCTTACTGTCGATTGATGTCACAGTGATATCTGCATGACTCATCGACTAAAAAACACCAGATTATCCTTGTTGATTACACAACATTGATTGGTTTAAGTTGTGTACAATACTTTTGTAATTTCCCCCTTCGATTCGGAGAAACACAGATTTGTTCAGTTTAGGATGGCCGAAGACACTACACTACCCAGAATCCTCAGCTATTGTTCCGCGTTGCCTCAAGCTCTGTGATTGGTTGACCTCCAACTGCATTCCATATGAAAAAAAACGTTTCGTAAAAGATAAATCATACTTTATTCAGCAGTGCTTGCTTTACTCTTTGAGAGTCATCACATGAATGCATTGTAAATAGTACACATCTGTCGTAGTTCTTTCTTTATCTACAGAGATCTGGCCTCAAAATAGACCGGAAACTATTCTTTTACCGTTCTGTTTTAATTTCACAATAAAGTTAGTAGTAATCATTTGTTTGATATTATTGTTTTTTATTAACTACTCATGTTAAGACCATCTTTTCTGTGTTGCTGTGGGGTTTTTCCATCGCTTTTGTGTTACAAATATCAAAACAATAACTAAATATATCCGTCGTAAACTAAACCAGAAACAGCAGTATATTTTATTTTGTTAACACTGTAAACTTGACAGCTTTTTAACCCAAACCACCTACTGGTTAAAGCACGTTATTACACGTTTAGAGTAATATTGAAATCTTGAAAAGGGATGTCCAAAATAGCAATTATATACAGTTTTTAATTAACTAATTAATTTGTAGAGAATAACGAGTAATGTATATACTTTATAGGGATCTGCAGATAAATATTTAGTCTTCTCAAGCACCAACAATCATTACATTACATTACATTGCATTTAGCTGACGCTTTTATCCAAAGCGACTTACAATAAGTGTGTTCGACCAACAAAATACAACCTTGAAGAAAACAGAATCATAAAGTACATCAGGCTTCATAGAGCAAAAACATTTCAAGTGCTACTCAACTGGCTTTAGATAAGCCAGCCCTCCAATCAAATATCTCTCCTGATTGTTGGCACTTGACAATCACCTTCCCTGAATTTTACTCAGGTGTAACTAAAGTCTGCTTTAAGGGTTGTTTATATTTCACATCATTAATCAGAATCTGTAAAGTAACTAAAATAAATGTAGTGGAGTAAAAATACCAGGTTAACCTTAAAGAAAGCCCTCATACTGACGCTGTGTACAAGAAGGGGATGAACAGACTCTATTTTCTGAGGAAGCTGAGATCCTTCCACGTGTGCAGCAAGATGCTGGAGATCTTCTAGTCTGTTGTGGCCAGTGCACTCTTCTTTGCTGCGGTCTGCTGGGGGGGGGCATCAGAGCCGGTGACACCAGCAGGATCAATAAAGTGATCAGGAAAGCTGGGTCTGTCATCGGCATCAAGCTGGACCCCTTTGAAGCTGTGTTGGAGAGGAGGACACTGAACAGGCTGTTGTCCATCATGGATAACCCACCCATCCTCTCCACCTGCAGCTGGACATCCCACAGGCCATAAAACTATTAAACACCTGAACTTTGAAATAACATCCATAGCATTAATCTGGCTGCTACTTAGAAATGATTTGTTTAATATATCATATTCCAATCCCTTGTATAGACTCTTATTGCACTATTTCACTTTTTACTATTTTACTAATTTTCTTTTTGTATTGACTTGCACTATTTTTTCTGTGTATCTGTTTTATTGTGTTGCACTGTTGGAGGAGCCTGTGACCTAAGGGGGGGGGGGGGGGGGGGGGTAGGACACGTTCGATTCCTGTTTTGAATAGTGTGCCGTCGATGGGTTTCATTCCATTTCAAAATGCTGTTTGTCGCTCAGCGTACACTTCGCGCACTGCCACTCCAACATCCAATCACAGAGGTTGAGGACAAATCACGGGGTTTGTCAAGCAAAGCACATGGTGGAGTCCCAAACGATAGCTGAGGATTCTGGGTAGTGTAGTGTCTTCGGCCATCCTAAACTGAACACATATTTGTTTCTCCGAATCGAAGGGGAAAATTACAAAAGCATTGTACACAATTTAAACCAATCAATGCTGTGTAATCAACAAGGATAATCTGGTGTTTTTGAGTCGATGAGTAGTGCAGATAGCACTGTAAAATCAATCGACAGTAAGGGGAATACTTACTTCCGGGTGTAAAATCCTCCGTTATCCAATGGGAATGGATGCTCACATTGCTCTCCGTAATACAATAAAGGGAACATGATCAAATAGGAATATAATGTTCTTTTAAAAAACGTTAACTAAAGGGAACAATCTATTGGACACAGCTGAAGCTCTGGCGTTCCTTAAAAACTAACTAATTTAATACAAATCCCAGTTGTATTACACACAATGCACTGTTTTTTGAGAACAAAAAATCGTAAATAATGCACCATAATACATTCTGACGAAAAATAAAAATTATTATGAATACAAATAAAATAAAAGAAGCCTCCCGCGAGTTACTACAAGCTATAAAGTATATTTTAAAAACGTTTTATAGAATAAAAGCTCCCTGAAGGACGTTGTAGAAATGCGTGTGTGCACCACGACAAAGGAGCCTCATTCACTTTACATTGGGCTTGTTTGCGTGGTGCCGACATGCAAATGTAACACAGATCGTGAGTCCACCACGCATTGTGGTGTTAAGGAGTCGTGGTGGAGTCACGCATTCTGGTGAGATCAGGTTGGTTTAAGCCCTCTCTCGCGGATGCAGCGGGCCAGCTGGATGTCCTTAGGCATGATGGTGACCCTCTTTGCTTGGTTCATCTTACTGGGGGGCAGCTATGGATGTCGGTGCAGTCGACAGTCATTGTGCAGTTCAAGGCAGAATGGATGAAGGCAGAATGAATTTATTATTGACTCCGAATGAAGCACAACTTCATGTCATACACATTGACTTTATTTGTAATTGTGTAAAAACTAGGGCTGTCAAGTTAACGCATTAATAATGCGTTAACGCAAAAAAAAATTAACGCCACTAATTATTTTAACGCGATTACCGCATGTGTATTTTTTTTCCTCGGCCGCCCCGTAGTTTCAGAGCGCATCGAGTTTAAAATACCATCTGCTGACAGCCCCGCTCCTGCCGCCCGCTTGTGGCAGACCACACTTCCACGCTCACCGGCAGGCACCGACTGGCCATCTGGAGGACCGGGAGGGTGTGTGTATGTGTGGCCCGAGCGAGAGAGAGACCTTACGTGCATTGTTGTTGTTGTTGTTAGCATCTGGTGCTAGCTAGCTGCGCTAACGGATATACGGAGCTGTTTAAATTAAAACAGAGGAGCGAAATTTCGCCACAACTGCGCCGAGCACTTGACTTGATGCAGGAAGCAGACAGCGGGACATTGTACGAAAAGTCAGCACACTCATGATTGCAGCGTCCAGGCAGCTCCCGTTCGAGCATATTCCTTGAGTTGCACATAGCTCCAACGATCCAACACACACACACACACACACACACACACACACACACACACACACACACACACACACACACACACACACACACACACACACACACACACACACACACACACACACACACACACACACACACACACACACACACACACACACACACACACACACACACACACACACACACACACACACACACACACACACACACACACACACACACACACACACACACACACACACCATTTGTATTGTATTATTGAGAATATTTGTCATTGTTCAAATGATAATAAACATTAGCATAAAGCATATTTGTCCACTCATATGTTGATAAGAGTATTAAAAACTTGAAAAATATTCCTCTAAGGTACATTTAGAACAGATAAAAAATGTGCGATTAATTTGCGATTAATCGCGATTAACTATGGACAATCATGCGATTAATCGCGATTAAATATTTTAATCGACAGACAGCCCTAGTAAAAACATATGAGCATTGGTTAGCAAGCAGGACCTGCAGGAACAGAGCATGGTGATGGATGGAGCTGGGAAGAGAGAAGAATAAAGAAAACAGATCAACTTTATTATCGGATATTAAAAATTCAATTTCAAAACAAGTTGCCGCTCCTACAGTTTTCTAGTATGTAAAGATGATTTCACTTGACCTATGCAAAATGTCACACTCAATACATGTGTGTCTCTGGGGGATGCATTGTGCCTTTGATGTAAATAAATAATATACCATAACCAAATACTATTACGTACAGTGGAAATCAGGTTGCCAGAGCAGGTCAGTGTGCATGTTCCTCAGGGTCTCAGCAGTTACAGGTGAGGTAAAGAAAATAAAAGAGAAAAAGGTCAGTAACAACACTTTAAAGTAACAACACTTTGAATAATTATCTCTTTTAATAATTTTCTATCAGTAATCACTCAACTACTGTCTTTCCAACAAACAGAATGACTCACCCTCACTGTCATCACAATGAAACACGTCCAGAAGAATGTCATGCAAAGCTGCCTGCCTTCCTTTGACTCTCCCTGAACTGCCTGATCTTTTAATGTTCAATGTTAACCATTTGAGCAGATAGCATTAAGTAGAAAAGATCACAGATGCTAATCTGCCGTTAGCCTACCTCCCGCCCCCTTAGCACCTGGTGGAGAGGGCGATAGGCTACTCTTCAAATGTTTCACAAAATACTTACCATCATGACTACTCTTACTGTTTAACATTTGGGTTTACTTCATGTTAAGGCTAATACAAATGACAAGGCTAAGTAATGTGATGCTAACTAACGTGCTCGCTACTAGCTATGTAGCTAACTTGACTATGTTCCATGCAAAACATGTGTATTACCTGATATGTTTGGTCCAACGACTCCTGGTCCTTTCATCAGACGGGAAGCGATAGAACGAGCAAGTGGTATGATCACTTTTGTGATTCCAACCTGGTACAAAGCACACAGGCATCTTGTAAAAGTGAATTTATTGGAGCAATCTCTTATTTATTGGAGGGAATAAATCAGTTATGAGATCTTCTTCTTCTTCTTTGCTTTAATTGCGAGTCGCAACCAGTCTTGGAGCATTATCGCCTATGACATCACTTACGCGACCCAGAATGCGATTTGGGATTTGTAGTCTTTCTAGTTGCGTATTTTTCATAGTCTTATATCTCAACAGTTTTACGACAAACTATAACCATAAAGCAATTTTGCTGTCAGTTGTGTTTTGATTATAATTGTTGATCGTGAAAGTGTTCTCAAAGCTGGTAAAGGTGCAGCTAGTTTGAAGGACTTTGTAGACTGCAGGGTAGCTTGTAGATTTACTCCAGGTGGAACTAAAGTCTGATCTAACACTTGATTATATTTCACATCATTAATCCACCTCTGTAAAGTAACTAAAGGTGTTAAAAACATGTAGTGGAGTAAAAGTACACAATGTACCTCTGGATTGTGGAGTAGAGTTACAAAGTAGCATAAAACGGAAATACTCAAGTACTGTTTATACCTCCAAATTGTACTAAAGTCCAGTACTTGAGTAAATGTATTTAGTTACTTTACACACTACTAATAAGACAATGTCATAGTTGTAATGACACAACCAGGAAAGGTTATTTATATGACTATGTAACCTTACAATTACAGTTTCCTAATTTAATAAGGATACATATTGTACACGTGTTACCATTTTGAATCGGAAACTCCCATCAACATGACTTAAATAAAATTATCATTAGTGGTTTTTAACAAATTACTTTCTATTAACTTGTTGGATTAAATCCTTAATTTATTTCAATTATCTAAATGTAAACAAAATACAGACGGCAGCTATGTAATTTGGCTCCAGCACTCCTCTAAAAAATCATCACACCAATCTGAAGTTCATTTGAAGTTAAGATGAAGGAATGAGTGTGGAAACCACAGAGGTGAAGTCATGCGACAAGAGAGAATTGGTCATTATGAGTGAGGAGAGGTCGTTACAACAGTCAAGTCATTAGAGGAAGAAGAATACAGGAGATTCCTGTAGGAGAGAAGTGAATCGAAGAGCTGAGAGGACCCAAAATAACATAGAGGAGAGGGAAAAAAGCCATTAGAAGAGGAAAGTAAAGGCTTGTAAAGTCTTTGTGGTTTTGGCTCAAGCTGGTTAACGTGCTTAGCTCTTTGGCACAGAGTTTCAATGAGTGTCCAACCAGAGAGCAGCTGGTCTGCAGAAGCAATATCACTTATTTAAGGTTTCTTTCTTTCTCCTTCTTGTGCAACAAATATACGTTCTTTGGGTTTAAAGCATGGTCCTACAGTATTTTTGTTGAGATGTCCCAACATGGGCCATGTTCCAGAACTCTTTAATTTATGTCAGTATCCAAATCATGGTCTTTATTGGTATTCAGAATTGTCTAAATGTACCTCTTTTATGCAATGTTCAGTCATTTTTGCGAACAGCATTTTTTAAAATAAGATTCAAATTTTACCAGACTCTGGGGGTAACGGATAACATGTAACGAGATTGTATTCCCTTACAGTTACTATGTAACTGTTACTATGTAACTTTAACTCTGTTGTGATCACTCGCAATCACAGCAGAGTCAACGCTTGGTCAGGGTCCCGTGGCGTGCAGTTGTGACGCTCCTAGGCTCCTTCAGCTTCATAAACGGACGCAAAGAGCTTTCAACGGATTGCAATGTATTCCCATCGGCGGCGGGATTTGACGCTCAGGGAAGCACCGCATCCGTCCATGTCGACGGCAGCTAAAGGCAAAGTGAGCGTCCATTCCCATTGGATAACGGATAATTTTACACCTGGAAGAAAGTATTACTCTTACTGTCGATTGATTTTACAGTGATATCTGCACTACTCATCGACTAAAAAACACCAGATTATACCTGTTAATTACACAACAGTAATTGGTTTAAATTGTGTACTGTGGTGAAGCATTATGGGACATAATTCACCGTGGTATATAGTGTGTGTTGCACCACGGACCTGTTAGAGAGTGTACCTGGTTGTTGTCATCATTCTAGCTTGACAGTAGCAGGTAGCAAGTTAATCTTTCCTCTGTAAACCTAATGGAAAATAAAGTGTGGAGTTCCATACTAAACACGCTGCCCATTCATCGGCTTTGCACTGGTGACCCTGACGTTTTCGAGATAGTTTCCGAAGACTTAGTGAACATGGCTGATCGCGATGCTTGTATTAAACATGCCGGAGTTTTGGGAACATGCCGCTACGGCGTGGTTCGCACACGTGGAGGCACACTTTGCCTGCCGCCAGGTCCGTGACGAGGACCTGAAGTATTTTCACGTGGTGGCGGTGCTCGGGAGCTCCACGTCGTCCAGGTTGGTCGGATTTATCGCAGATCCCCCACGCCTGGGAAATTATGATGCGATTAAAGCCCTTCTCCTTAAGACATTTAACTTATCTGCTAAGGAGAGGGCTCGCCAGATTTTTGAGATTCAGGGTCTGGGGGACAGCAAGCCGTCCCAGCTCATGGAGAAGATGCTGAATCTGCTGGGGGGGAAGATCCCCGGATTTTGTTTGTGGAGACGTTCCTGCGCCTCTTGCCACCCCGGGTTCAGACGGCGCTGGCCAACATGACCATTACTGAACCCTGCGCCCTGGCTGAGGAGGCTGACCGTTTCTTCCTGGCGACCCAGCAGCCCGGTGCAGATGTGCTGGCTGCAACGCTCAGTGCCCCCTCACCGGTTAGGAGGGCTTGGGGGGAGCTCCAGGCCGGCGTGGGGACACGGGGGAGTGTTTTTACCACACGTGGTTCGGGGCCAAGGCGAAGAAGTGCAAGTGCAGAGGGCCGGCACTCGGTAGTGGCCCTGAGCGTTGGCGGCACGAGCAGGCTTCTCTTTGTTACCGACAGTGGCTCGGGTAGCTGGTTTCTCTGTGACACGGGCGCTCAACAGAGCGTGGTTCCTGCGTCGAGGGAGGACGACGCTCAGGGGGGGGCACAGACCGCAGTTGACGACAGCTAATGGCAGCCCCATCCACACTTATGGCGTGAGGCCTATGTGTTTATGTTTCCCTCCTCCCAGGATTTTACCTACCTCCTAACTATGGTGGACAGGACGACCTATTGGCCAGAGGCGGTCCCACTCGCGTCGACAGCGGCGGCTGACATAGCCCGGGCCTGCATTGCGACATGGTTGTGTCGTTTCGGCACCCCTTCAGACATTTCCTCAGATCGTGGTTCACAGTTCACGTCCGAGCTCTGGAATGGCCGGGGGTTTGGGAGTTAAGCTCCACCGGACAACCGCTTATAACCCTCAAGCCAACGGCCTCTGCGAGCGTTTCCATCGCTCCATGAAGGCGGCCCTCAGGGACTTGGACCAGCCGTTGGTGCTGGCACGGCCTCCGCGACGGGGCCGCCCCCCGGCCTTGACCACTGTCACCGAATTGGGGCCTGCGGTTCCGGTCCCACCTCTCCCAGCGGCCGCCCCTGCAGAAGTCGCCTCCCCGGCTCCAGTTCTCCGGAGTCATGGTGGTTGGCCTGTCGTTCCTCTCCGCCGCACAGACTTTGTGTATGGGTGAATTCTGGGGGGGCTTGTGTGGTGGAACATTATGGTACATAACTCACGTGGTATATAGTGTGTGTTGCACCACGGACCTGTTAGAGAGTGTACCTGGTTGTTGTTATCATTCTAGCTTGACAGTAGCAGGTAGCAAGTTATTCTTTCCTCTGTAAACCTAATGGAAAATAAAGTGTGGAGTTCCATACTAAACACGCCGCCTCCGACTCCCATTCATCGGCTCTACAGTACAATGCTTTTGTGTTTTTCCCCTTCGATTCTGAAACAAATAGTTTTACCGGAGTTTAGGATGGCCGAAGACACTACACTACCCATAATCCTCAGCTATCGTTTGGGACGACACCAGTACGCTTTGTTTGACAAACCCTGTGATTAGTCTTCAAGGTCTGTGATTGGATGTTGGAGTGGCAGTGCGCCAAGGTTACGCCGGGCGTCAAACAGCACTTTGAAAGGGAATGAAGCCCAACGACGGCACACTATCCAAAACATGATTCGAACGAGACCCCCCCCCCAGAACTACACATGCTGGCTATATGTGTGTTTCGTAACATGTCCTACAGTATGGCACGTCTCTACTGGGAATTGTAGTTTTAAAATACGTTTTCGTATTTTATCATAATTACAAGTTGCCAGTATTAAACTGTGTACATACCAGGAGGTTTAGGGGATGGGATATCATATCAATATCATTTATAAATGGGTGAAAATTGCTTGTGTCCATAATGGACAGTATTAATATAAACCGACAGCTCAGGTCAGAAGATATTTATTTAACAGCTGGTCTTATGTCTGTGATCCCTCCTGTTGTTACTGAATAAGCCTTGAAACATGCACTTGTCAAGGTTCAGAGGCACATTTTGCAAATATGGCGGTAGCCATCGATCATCTTAAGATAAGATAAGATATACTTTATTGATCCCAAGTTGGGAAATGTTTTTGTTACAGCAGCATGTACAACATGCAATTTATTGTTAATTTGTAATTCTACTCCACCACAATTCAGAGGTTAACCTGGTATTTTTACTCCATTACATTTATTTTAGTTACTTTACATATTTGGATTAATGATGTGAAATATAAACAACCCTTAAATCAGACTTTAGTTACACCTGAGTAAAATTCAGTGAAGGTGATTGTCAAGTGCCAACAATCAGGAGAGATATTTGATAGTTGGTGCTTGAGAAGACTAAACATGTATCTGCAGATCTTTATAAAGTATATTCATTACTCGTTATTCTCTAATCGTTCATTAAAAACTATAATGGCTATTTTGCACATCCCTTTCAAGAGTTCAAGATTTTCAAAGGTTTATTGACATATCATATACACAACTATGGTGTAGTTATGCAATGACTGAAATACTTGGGTCGAAGGTTCCTCATTACAATACTTATATCTAAACCTAAAGTATTATTTAATGTTTTAATAAAGGTTGATGTCTGTTTTGCACATGCTCCTATTAATATCTTTGTACATCCTGCACTACACTTTTTTATTCTAGAGAAGATCACTTCCAGTATATTCTTGATATTTTCTATTATATATTTCTATCAGACCTTCTACTTTCCCCCTTTTTTGTATCTACTCTTAATATTTAAATGTTTTCATCAAATATAACACATTCAACAAAACATGAAGCAGAGCTTAGGCAAGGCAAGTTTATTTATATAGCACCTTTCAACACAAGGCAATTCAAAGTGCTTTACCAAAATGAAAGACGTTAAGAAAAAGGCATTTAAAAACAGTCACAAGCAACACAATCTACCTGCATTGCAATTACTCTAAACGTGTAATAACGTGCTTTAACCAGTAGGTGGTTTGGGTTAAAATAACTCAACTTTACAGTATTAACAAAATAAATGATCCTGCTGTTTCTGGTTTAGTTTACGACGGATATATTTTGTTATCCACACATATATTATTTTGATATTTGTGACACAAAAGTGATTGAAAAACCCACAGCAACACAGAAAAGATGGTCTTAACACGACCCAGCGGTCAAGTTGATAAAAGATAATAATATCAAAACAAAATATTACTACTAACTTTATTGTGAAATTAAAACAGAACGGTAAAAGAATAGTTTCCGGTCTATTCTGATGCCCAATCTGTGAAGATAAATAAAGAACTACGGCAGATGTGTAATATTTAATGCAGCCAAACCATTTATTACAATGCATTTATGTGATGACTTTCAAAGAGTAAAGCAAGCACTGCTGAATAAAGTATGATTTTATCTTTTACAAAACGTTGTTTTCATATGGAATACAGTTGGAGGTCAACCAATCACAGAGCTTGAGGACTAATCACAAGGTTTGTTGAGCAAAGCTGACTGGCGTAGTCCCAAACGATACCTGAGGATTATGGGTAGTGTAGTGTCTTCGGCAATCCTAAACTCCGAAAAAATTATTTGTTTCTCAGAATCGAAGGGGGAAAACACAAAAGCATTGTCCACAATTTAAACCAATCAATGTTGTGTAATTAACAAGGATAATCTGGTGTTTTTGAGTTGATGAGTAGTGCAGATATCACTGTAAAATCAATCGACAGTAAAGAGAATACTTTCTTCCCGGTGTAAAATTCTCCGTTATCCAATGGGAATGGACGCTCACATTGCCTTTAACTGCCGCCGACATGGACCGATGAGGTGCTTCCCTGAGCGTCAAATACCGCCGCCGATGGCAATACATTGCAGTCAGTTGAAAGCTCTTAGCGTCCGTTTATGAAGCTTGTCACTACCCGATCTGCACCCCTGCCCGATCTGCAGTGCGCATGTGCGAGATGGTCCGCCATATTGGACAACTCCATACGGCAACTCTAATAGGACACTTGACACAGTGACGTTTGGCAAAGCAGAAAAAGAACACTCAAAAAACCCGACAATATTAATCTGAACGAGAGAGATGAGTTATTGTTATTACAACATCACTTCACTATTATATAACAACTCCTTTTATTGGGTCATTTTATTGGGTTAAAGGTGGGGTAGGTAATTTTGGAGAAACCAGCTCGAGTGCGCTAGAATTTGAAAATACACAGCCGGAAGAAATCTGCTACTTCCTTACAGAGCCCCTCCTCCAACACACACGAACGCGCACATGACCAATGAGGGCACGAGATAAGTTTGTGCCCAGATGGAAGGCTGACAGGCAGGCAGGCCATCCAGTTACTTTAGCTGGGCCGGCTCAGATGATTGGTCGTGCTTTTTACAGTGGATGTTAAGAACATTCCATGGAATATAACAAAAAGTGTATCTCGAGCCGGTTTCTCAAACTTACTTACCCCACCTTTAAGTGCTTTGTCAGAATAAGTGAGAAATGGATTTAACTTCTGTTAGACAGCTATCATACGTACTGAATAAATATTGACTGTGAATGTATGCAAAATGTATGGCATTAATCATTTATATCTAATTACATGAACTGTGAAAGTCCTTCATTTTATTTCAAATAAAATAACAAAAGATTTTTGTATAGATATTTGAGTCGTTTATGACTCGCGCATGCACGATGCAAATCGGGCAGCCGTCTAGACGTTGTCCAATATGGCGGACCATGTATGCGCAGTGCAGATCGGGCAGGGGTGCAGATCGGGCAGGGGTGCAGATCGGGTAGTGACAAAGCTGAAGGAGACTCAGTGCGTCACAACTGCACGCCAAAGGACCCTGACCAAGCGTCGCTCTTGGATGATCAGGGAGTGAGACTGTGTTGAACCAATCAGAGCCGACTGGGCTCTGGTTTGAGACAGAGGGTGAAAAGAGGTGCTGCAGCACAGGCAGTATGAGAAAGATAAAGAGCTTTTGGAACATTAAAGCATGGAAAAATGTCACAGTAGAGACACAACATATACATTTGAACCTGGAAATGAGCGTTAGGGCCCCTTTAAATGTGTGATATAGGCTTTTCCATTAAAGACAACTATCTGGACATTTGTTCTGATAATGGGGGAACTTTTTTTTTAGAGAGGCGTTTGATAAGACTGACCTGTTCTTTTTTAGATTTCTCTGGCTTGTATTACTCCCAGATGCACAGCCAGCAACATTGGGCTAATATATCTTTGCAAAGTGGTATTTGAATTGTTCCCAGCCCTTTCTAAAAAGCGAACAAACTCTCTCACCCATCTCCTGGTACTCATTAATGAAACCCCTCATGCTGTCCTTTTCCACTGACTGTAGTGACACCTTCTTTCCTTTCTCTGTATTTTTCCCTATTCCGTGACCAAGCTTCTGTCGGCAATGAATACAAGATTGATATTATTATGCAAATATGAAACATGCAAGAGTGTTTGAATTTCTGATTTATCTGAAAATCGTAGCTCCCTTACAAATGATAGCTAGTACATGCACCTACAACCCAGTCTCACGGCATTTCGTGTTATAGTCACAACATTTAATCTATTGATTCCGTAAACAGACCAAGGCCTATAAGGGACATTTCGAGCATCATTGCGATACACAGCCACTGAAATGATTACCCAAGATCCTCAGCTATGGTTTAAGCTCGCTGATTGGATGTTTTAGCCGCAATGCATGTAAGGATATGACCCAAGACCCAAACGGACAAAAAGACGTGCTGCAGGCACGAAACACACTACCAATAGAAATACATTGCTTTTAAAGTCGTTATGTGTGACACGAAAACAAGGGGGAAATCGTGTTGGTGAACACGAATCAATAGATTAAATGTCGTGACTATAACACGAAATGCCGTGAGACTGGGTTGGCACCTAATGAAGAAACTAGAATATTTTTGCCGAAGTCATGACCCTCCCTACTCTGCCTCTGCTTGGCTTGTACTTATTACTTAGGCTGGGTCAGAGCATTCAACACAGGCGTTCTTGACAGTTTCACACAGAGATGTCAAAAATCCCCAATTAAAAACTGTTGCAGTCTCTTCTCTTTGTCTCCTGTTGGCAGTCCTGTCAAGCAGCTCCACGGCCTGCTGGAATCTTTAAGTTGCCAGCACTGCTTACCACAGCAACAAAGTGAGCTACATACGACTAACTTCACTATAGCTTCCAACAAGTTAGCAAAGAGCTACCTGCACGCAAACTAACAGACTCCAAGTTCTCCAACTTTAACAAAGGATACACCAGCTAAGCTAACAAGCTTTCTGTTAAACTCAATTTGCAGACTGAGCATCTACTGAGCAGTGGCGGTTCTACAGGGTGGCACGGGGTGGCAGCTGCCACCTCAGAAAAATGCCTTGCCACCCCAGTTGGCAGCTTTGTTTTGAAAAAAGAGTTGTGGCTCATCGGACATTTATGAGAAAAAATATCTAATGTCCGAGTGCAAGTGAATGCAGCACAAGACGTGAGCCTTGTAACCCCTCCCCCGGCCCTGGAACGAGCGTGGAAATATGATTGGCGGCGATTTCATTTGAACGGGGCAAAACGAGAAGCATTTTGGATCCAAGTAGACGGAAGGAATGAGGTATTTGCGGTCAGTGGCGGCGCCAGGGTATGGCTGGGGTAGGCTACAGCCATACCAAGAAATGGCTTAGCCCCACCATGAAAAATGATGTTAAGGTAAGCAAAATAAAGTCCGCCAACTCGCGCGGAGTAATTTGGACAAACAGCAGTTAGTAAGATTGATTTCAGTAGCCACTTGTCTGGAAATACCGAAGACTAGAAACGGTTTTGAAATGTGTTGTCACGTAGTGATCGTCTTCTCAATAGAACATCTTTGATAATGTCTCCTGGCCAATCAGAATCACGATAACGGCGTGGTGTTGTTGCAGGAAATCCCGATACATCGATACAACATTACGTGTTGATAGAAAACAACACGTAATGAAATAAGACCCCACGGTTTGATGATTGATAGCTGTGTGGGCTGTCTTTCATTTTGACACACAGAACAATGGGGGCTATCCACCCTTATCCACCATGTAAAGTAATTCACAGCCTCTTCCCTCTGCTCTCTGTGAGGAGCAGCAGGTTCAGCTTTCAGAACAAAGTAACAAAAAACTAAAATGGCATTCATTTTTTTAAATATGTCGTGTAGTAATAGATTTATTTATTTTTCTTCTCAAGAGAGTACCAGAATGTGTATTTTATGTTAGTATTTCAAAAGATCTCCTGGGGGAGAATCCCCCCAGACCCCCCTGCAGGGGTTGGGTTTTCAGCATGTCAACTCTTTCACCTGTGGGGAAATTGCAGGATTGGCTCCAGGTCGCCCTTTTTATTTACTACAAGACAAATGTGCCTTTTTATTTCATACAGTTCAATTTGGATTGAGACAGGGAAATAATCTAAACCTCACGCGTGGCGTTTCACTGTCAAGCGGAGCGTGTATGTAATTACATTGCAAATACCAACTTGAGCCCCACCACTGTATGGGGTAGCACTACCATAGATTATCCAACACAAATACTCTGGCGCCGCCACTGTTTGCGGTCTACAATGACAGAGAAGAGCCTGTCAAGTTTGGCTGTACTCAGCATTAAATCAAAACGCACCATAGCTTTAAATCTTAATAAGTTTGTGAGGCGTTTTGCTGATCAAGGTGGTAATCGCCACATTCAGCTGTTATAGGCATGCCAACTTGATGCTCTGCTCACAGATGAGTTGATGAGCATAATAAACTGTCAAGATGATGACCTTACGTGCATAAAATGTTTCTTCTTTGTGGGGTCTGCCCCCAAAAAACAGCTTCAAGTCCTGAGAAAGTCAAATAAGACGATGTGTAAAACTTCACTGCCCAGCCAAAAAAAAGTAACCAGTAGGTAAGGACTTTCTACTGGATAATAACTGCAGCGATGTATATGTTTTAGCTGAATACACGTTTTGTAACGGTACCCCTGGTATTGTTCAGTTAAAATTCATTAAATGATGTGTGCCACCTTATATTTATATGTAAGGCTTTACTGATGTGCCATAATAATGTCACCTAATGTTATTGAGTTAAAATATTAATATTGTGGCTTTTCAAGTTAACATTGATTGATATGACTGCGATTAAATCAGCATATACTTCTGCCAGGGGATGCCACCCCTGAAATTCTCCTGCCACTCTCTTGCCACCCCATGAATATTTTTCTAGATCCGCCCCTGCTACTGAGCATAGTTTTTTTAGTACTCTAGCTTTACACAACTAAGTAAAGAACTGCTGAACTGTTGTACATTTTTTTTAAACATCTTGTTTGGTTTAATTAATTAAGCTTTATAGTGTGATCTGTTGTATTGAGCTAACGGCTAACTTGAGGTTATTCGCCAGGCAAAGTCTGTTTTCCTGCACTTGCTGAATTATCCAATATGATCGTAATTCTAAGGTAAACGGAGCTGATGCAGCAACATGTTGAAAGACCTCCCACATGTTACACACATAAATATTAACTGTTCACACTTATACAGACGTGTGTGTGTGTGTGTGTGTGTGTGTGTGTGTGTGTGTGTGTGTGTGTGTGTATGTGTGTGTGTGTGTGTGTGTGTGTGTGTGTGTGTGTGTGTGTGTGTGTGTGTGTGTGTGTGTGTGTGCGCACAAGGGTGCTTGCTGTATTCCCCAAACTGCTAGATGCTGTGAAATACTACGGTCCAGACGGAGAATCTATTAGCGACGAGGGGATCCAGCTCGCTCCCCGTTCTCCGTACGACTCCAACACAAAGTGACTCCCTCAGGAGGGATCAGGTTTTCTTTAGTGCGAGTAGCTCATGTCCAACAGGTCCGTCCGGACCGTCTGTCTGTCTGGCCTCACGCCGACGCTCTCCTCTGCCGAACGTAACGCAAAAATAAGACACGCAAAGGGAAACTCAGCCCACAGAAACACATAACTCATGGGTCCTACCTGCCAAGCCTCTCTTACCAAATGGTGCATTACGCTGTGGACTGACACTGCTGGGGTCCCACTCTGTCATTTTAAAGGACTCAAGACGATATATGTTAATCTCCATTGCGTGAGATCAGATGACCAAGTTTCCTAGCTGTTCCTGAAAACACTGATCCGGCTGATGCTGCTCCAGAAAGAAAACTGCGATATAGGAATATGTGAAGAATACTGCCTTTCTCTACACTGTGTTAAAGACGACTGTAAACCGTGCCCTTCAGAACACTTGAGATGCTTATTAGTTAATTAAAGGCATGAAAGTTTGTACCTCCATGTCGGAAGCCATGGTTCTGTGGGAATATCTCTGGGCAGGGCCGCACCTGGCCAATTTGTGGCCCCACGCAAAGTTATATGATGAGGCCCTCTATGAAGGTAGATATGGTGCAAAATTGAGAGGGTGTAAAACCTGATGTGAGCACTTGCAGAAAAAAAAATGCTGAGCTTGTGTGCATACATTTACACTTGTATAAAATATCCACGTAACTGTGAACCAAATTTGAAGTCACAGAAGAAAAAAAAAATGTTTTGTAGCTTGTAGAAAAAAAATGAACTTAGTGATGTTCACTTGCAGAAAAATATATATTTTTAAAATATGTTTTCCATTACAACTGCAACTTGGTTATTACAACATCTCACATCAGTCATTACAACTTGACGAATCTGCTCTGTGGCAGTATAACTCGACGAATCTGCGGCCTTGACTTTTGCTACACTTCTTGCGATGAATGTGTCGCAAAAGTAATTTACACCTGTAGATGTGGAGGAGGGAGGGGGGTTGGAGCGAAGGGGCGGAGCTATCAGAACGACGAGGCTCGGGTCAGTCACACAGCCATAGTCAGGTCGAACCGGATGACTGGGGGGCTAACGGTCCGTGTCTTCATGCTTATATCGGACTATTGTGACTCGCTCTGCGGTTAAAACAGACGGTGCATGAATGCGGTTTTGCGGTAAGTGAAATTCGAGTACTTACTTACTTATTTATGTGTTTATGATTTTAATCAGCTACGTAATGAATGTTAAGGCTTGGGTTAGCGTGTAAGCGAGTGGTAGCTACATCTGTGCTAATAAGATGGACTTTTATTAATCCCTCGTGGGGAAATTGTTTCTCTGCATTTGACCCATCGTAGTGTTTGGAGCAGTGTGCTGCCATTTTGAACGGCGCCCGGGGAGCTGTGTAGGGAACGGTGCCTTGCTCAGGGACACCTCGGTAGCACTTGGTCTTGCCGGGACTTCAACTGGTGACCTTCCAGTTGCCAAGCCAAGTCCCTATCGACTTCGCCACCACCGCCCGAATGATGCTAATCGTAGCCTCCAAATTAAAATCATAGAATGTATAAAGGTTAAAAACGAAATAGACAAGTGTTAAGCGTTAAGTGGGATAATACTGTAGAACAAACGGCTTCTGTTTGAGGTTGATAAAATAAGGTCATCCTTGTAACTTAGAAAGATATTTTATTATGTAGGTAGGAACTGTATGCATCGCTAAGGTTAATTTAAATCTGCTATGCTCGAGTATGTAGACAAGCTAACGTCGAAGTAGTGCATGTGAAATCAACCTCACAATAAGATGTGTGTATATTACAATTATTAATGTCATATTTCAAGATGATTACTTAGATATTACAATATGGTTGATTGAGCTGGAGTTCATTATTGAGCTTACACGTTAACGTCAGTCATATCTGAAGAACGAACCCAAACCTTGTTGTTTTTATTAATTGCATTACCAAATGGGTATCAACCCTGACTCGGACAATACACAATCCAACATGTTCAACAGAAGAGAATCAGTTATATTGTTTGTACACATGGTACTTTACATATATATATATATTAGGGCTGTCAAACGATTAACATTTTTAATCAGATTAATCACAGCTTAAAAATTAATTAATCATGATTAATCACCATTCGAACTATGTCCAAAATATGCCATTTATTTATGTATATTGTTGTGGGAATGGAAAGATAAATGAAAGAAGGCGGATATATCCATTTAACATACAGTATCTATGTTTATTATAACATTTTTCTGCATGTCAAAATGAAAGACAACCCACACACCTATCAATCATCAAACCGTGGGGTCTTAATTCATTACGTGTTGATTTCTATCAACGGGGGAGTACTTCAGGAAAGTCGACAGAGGGGGGGGGGGGGCCTAGTGGAGTACTTCGTGACCACAGAGTGTGAACGTTGTGATCAGCTGTTTTAGCGCATGTCTCCAGTGAAGGGGGGAGTCTCCCTCCGCAGCCCGTTGGCGTAGTTTTGGCACAGTTCTGTTGTACAGACCGACGTTAACAGCAGCCCTGTCTGTGCACACGGAGACCGACTCTGTCGTCCGGTGATCGAACCGCCTTCTGGAAAAGCTTCACAAGTACGTCGGTACGCAAATGCGCTTTGTGACACAAGTGACGGTACGCATTTCAGATTACGCACATAACCTGCGTACCAGTTATGTGCACCCCTGTACTATAGCAAGAGTATTCTCCGTCGGGACTTCCTGCAACAACACCACACCGTTATCAAAGATGTTCTATTGAGAAGACGATCACTACGTGACAAAAGTTTTCAAAACCGTGGCTACTGAAATCAATCTTACTAACTGCTGTCTGTGCAATTTACTCCGCGCGAGTTGGCAGACTTTATTTTGCTTACTTTAACATCATTTTTCATGGTGGGGCTAAGCCATTTCTTGGTATTGGTGTAGCCTACCCCAGCCATACCCTTGCGCTGCCACTGGTGGCACGTATGGGGCGGGCCATTCTGCACATGCGTTAAATGCGTTAAATATTTTAACGCAATTAATTCAAAAAATTAATTACCGCCGTTAACGCGATAATTTTGACAGCACTAATATATATGTATACATCTTTTCTGTCGGTTTGGTGTTTCAAATATAAAAACAATATATGTGTGGATAACAAAATACATCCATCATAAACTAAACTGGAAACAGCAGTATATGTTAGTACTTTAACCCCCTAGTGGTTAAAGCACATTATTGAATTTTTTTTTGTATACGTTATATTTGATGAAAACATACAAATATTAAGAGTACATACCTTCATAGGGGGAAAGTAGAAGGTCAATGATAGAAATATAGAATATAAAATATCAAGAAGATACTGTAAGTGATCTCTACAATAAAACAGTTTAGTGCCGGTTGACCAAAGATATTAATAGGAGGATGAGCAAAACAGACAAACTAATGAGGCTTTATTTAAACATTAAATAATACTTTAGGTTAAGGTCTTCTTTTGAATAAGAAAAAGCTTCTACAGATAAATATTAATCCTGACAAAGTACTTAACGTCTAATATATTGCATGGTTTGTTTTGGGACTTGACAATCAACTTTCCTGCAATGTTAACTATGTTGAAGCACTTATTTTAACTGATATTATACATATGAATTATACTCTTATAAGATGTATGTAGATAGTATAAGAAATGTGCAGAATACGACAGTTTAATGGTGGAGGTATACACACATATTGATAGATGTCTTGTAATGCACTGTTGAATAACCTGCGACCCAAGTTTTTCCTCTCCGACCTTGTCAGGTATTGAACATTCAATAAATAAAGAACACAGAATCATTAAATATAAAACACAGAATTTGTGTGATTATACGAAAACGTGGTGGACCCATCCAAAACCAGTTTTGGATAGTCTGCCGTGGTTCCATCCCATTTCAAAGTGCTGTTCGACGCTCGGCGTAACCCTCGGCGTACTGCCACTCAAACATCCAATCACAGAGCTTGAGGACTATCACGGGGTTTGTCAAGCGAAGCGGAGAGAATACTTACTTCCGGGTGTAAAATTCTCTAAAGCAAATGAGCTGCTCCGACCCTCGGTCCTGACGGACTCCAACTTGTGTTTATTAATCTAACAAATAAATAAACACAAGGATAATTGTGTGTTATTGTTGAGTAAATAACAGTGTGTGGTTTAGAAAAGAATACAAAATTAGAAGGAAAAAACTATGAAACAATACAGATGTCTGTATTCTGAGTCCCTACTCTCCCCATAACTGACGGCAACAAAAGTCCGAAATTATTCAATTAAAATAAAGAATTAAAAACAATAAGTGTGGCTGATATTGAGTAAGAAAAAGGTTGATAAACGCTGTGAGAATGGATCTGCGGAGAGCATTTCGCCACGATCCCAACTCGTCTATTACCAACGTTCAGGGAGCTCTATGCAAGTCAATGGGACGCCCTGATAGTTGAAACTCGATGCTAAAGGGCCCCCCCTTGCGTTGGAAAGTTACGACAGGGACCCTAACATAACGTAAACATAGGCCGAGTTGGGAGTGAGAATGTGTTGAAAAACCCTACCTCTGATAATCGCTTAATCTCGAATTTACCGTACTAAGTGACGGACAGCGGGGGAAAACCCATCACCATATATTTGAAGATATGGTCCTTTGCTCGTATCTCTTATGAGTTAGTGTAAACGGGAAAGTCTGCAGGCTGATAGGTGCAGTGTCAGCAGTCATGTTGCCGCTCTACCCGAAAGTTATGGTGGAAGAAGTGGCTAAGCCAATTGGCAAGGCTTTTGATTTACAAGTATATCTTCATTCAACCCTTATTTACAAGCTTTAGGTAGTGATCGAGCCAAAAACAATGGTCCAAGAAACACTTGTATAACTAAAACATCAACAGAGTAAAGAAATACCTCGCCTCATCTTGGATCCACATGGAAAACGTTGTTGTGAGGAATCCAAAATAGATAACATTCTTGTGGAATTGAAGTTAGTAGTGTACTTTTTAGAAACAATACTTGTGTTTGGGAAGGCGTAAAAAAGTGAAACTTGGAATTGAATGCATTAGTTTATAAAGTTCTGCTGTTGATAAACATCCCCATTTACTTCAATTCATCCTTAGATTTATTTTTCATTTAATGCATATTGAAACTTATTTATCACAAAGTTTCTAGTTTTTTCTCCTTTGACCAATAACAATATAATGGATAACTTAGGGGAGGACTATTTCTTACCTATTTTTTTTATAAGCAATGCTTTCTGCTTCCCAATTCAACTAACTATTTTCATGTACCTTAACTGTATAATAATTTAAAATTACTGAAATAAAAAAATGAAAGGTTTTCTTCCAAGGGTTAAATGTAACACAGGGTGAGAAACGTATGTATAGATGGTCATCATGGGTCTGACTCTGAAGTGAACATGCTAAGTCTGTCCCCAGATGTGCTTTCATATGAAAGTCTTGTAATGTTTTGTGTGAACAGGTTGGATCAGACAGGTCTTCCAGGTGCTGGCGGTGTGAAGCTTTAGTGGCGCTGTAACGGGTCGGCTGTCGTCTGACCGTAAACCTGTCCGTCTGATAACGACGCGAGGAGTCATGTGTCGGCTTTATGGGACATGCACTGTAGCACTTTAACACCTTTCCAAAATAAACACAGCCAACATGTTGCAGAAGCTATCACAACAGACACAGGGAGGCTTAGCTATTCGGACAAACACACTGAACCAAAACTACAGCTGCTGCAGAAGATACATTTCACAAAACAGTTTGCATGTTTAAAATAAATCCTAACTATGGCTTAACTAATTTCTTTATTTGGTCTAAAATGTGACATAATTGGTTGTGTTGTGGTATATGAATAGTTGGATGCAGGTTATAACATACATATACATCAGTGACAATGGACCTGTTTGAAAATGTATACAATTATGCTGATAAAGAATGTGTGATATGTTTGAAAACTTTGTAAAAACTAAATAAAAATCCTCCGTGAGTTAAGAATATTTAGAAAAACAAATATTGCCTTTATATAATATATTTACCAGCTTTGATAGAATAGAATTAGAGTGGTGAAACCCTATTCAGTGGTCACACATTGCACAGCGCCCATGGAGGTTGTCCAGCGCCTTGCTCAAGGGCACCATGGCAGGGCCCAGGAGGTGGACTCCACACTCCATATTTAGGTCGGTTCGGGGGCTTGAATCGGCGAGCCACTGCCGGACACATTAATGTATCAATAATTATAAAATATATAATATATATTAATCTGAAATGGACCAATCTGCACAATCTGTAATTTGATTTTTGGTACTTTAACTATATTTTGATGATAATACTTGAGTAACATTTTGAATGCAGGACTTTTACTTGTGACCCAGTATTCCTACACTTTATTTGAAAGAAAGCCTCAGGAATGTAGAGGGAACCCTGAGATCAAACACGTCAGCTTTTACACATGAACATACCCCAGATTCACATTATGCAGTGTGTGACTTTAATGCATGCCATCACACACGCGGAGTGAGATGGGCACATGTTGGCCACACAGAGAGTGCCTGACCACTGACTCACAGTTTCCACTGACACACAACCAGCTTCTTCATTTTGCTCCTGCCGGCAGATGTGTACGTACACACACACACACACACACACACACACACACACACACACACACACACACACACACACACACACACACACACACACACACACACACACACACACACACACACACACACACACACACACACACACACACACACACACACACACACACACACACACACACACACACACACACACACACACACACACACACACACACACACACACACACACACACACACACACACATATACATATAAAACCCATGCAGAGCACTGCCTGCCAGACTGGGCACATTTCACATTCATTCCAGCATTAGGCAGCTAGAGCTGTTTTTGAACCAAGAATATGGATTTAATAAAACTACTTTAGTACATTTTGTACTAAAGTAGTACATGTACTTTCTCAAGAACCGCTTAGGACCGCTTCAACAATCAGATAATTTGTCAACAAACTGACTAATACAGTAGATATGTCCAATAGATCAGCTATCTCAATCATCTTATCATTAGGTAGACTTACATACGAATGTGTTTTAGCACTGTTGGCTAACTTACCTCAGTTCTGGTGACATGAAATGGATCCGTTTTGGAAACGAATAAGTGACATGGGAAACAATCCTATAAGAGTAACCGCTCCAAAGCATGACTGACTAAATGAATGGCAGTGTTCAGGGCCGGACTGGGACAATAAGTCAGGCCGGGAATTATACACCCAGCCAGGCCACTACCAGTTTTCTTTTGTGCCATTTTGCTGGATTTATTTGTCAATATTTACAGCGTTGCTGTCCATAGTGAGAGCCCTAAACTTTAAATCTACTACCCCAGAATAAACATATGGACATGGGTTACTATTTAAAAAAAAATTGCAAATCTATTTAGGAACCTAACCTATCCATGTTAACATATTTTAAGTGGAGGTGGACCTCAAATCCTCTTTTTTTTTTTTATAAATGTTGGACTTAAATGCATCAATCTGGTGCACTTTGAGGGGGAAATAAAGAGACTACACCCATATGAAACAGAACTGTATACATTTAAATAATCATAAAATCATAAGAACATGGCCATAACCAATAACATACCATATCCAATATGAAAATATTGAAACTTCTTTATTTATTTGTTTTTGGTTTATTTATAGTTGTGAGTGTGTCTGGGCTCCTGAACCAGCCTCTCCTGTCTCCCCCCTCTCCCCCTGCTCATCTTTGAGGCAGAAGCAAAGACTAGTTTTAGCTCTCAACAAGTTATTTGCATATTTGATTATTCATGCATATTTTACTAATCACTCCCCTTCAAATGGAAATATGTGTTTACATAACATGGTGACCAAACCGTTTGAGACCCACTGAGATAACTTAGACTAAGTTAACTATCTAAACACTCAGAGAGTCCTTTACCTCACCTGTAGTTATCAGTCTCTCAGTCCGACTGGAGAGGACTCTCCTCCACCTTGTTGACAGCTCATTATATCCGTTAGCGCAGCTAGCTAGCACCAGATGCTAACAACAATACACGTAACCGGTGCGCGCACTTTCTCTCTCTCGCTCGCGCCACACATACACACCCTCCCGAGCTTGAATGACACACAGACAGAGACCAATCGAGGGCATTAGTGTATGATCGTGGCCATGTCGGCAGGCCACATCATGTAGACCAGGGGTCGGCAACAGGCGGACCGGATCCGGACCCAGACGCCGAACTATACGGACCTGGAGCTATAATCAATACATTAATAGGGGATTTTTCGGCGCCTCCCGCGTTTTTAAAGCTGATTTGGGTGACTTGTGTAATTCGTGGAGAACCGAAGAGTTCTCGTTTTGGGGGTGGGGGGGAGGGAGTCCGTCCGACAGACGGACAACTTCTCACTTAAAAAAAGAAGAAGAAATTGAGACAGCAAAAATAATTAAACAAGCGAGTACCTGTTTTTCCTGGCCAAGGACAGGTTCATGAACACAACACGAGCGTAAGTGTCTTCACGTGGCACCGGAACGCCGCTCCAGCCCTTAAAATATTGCAATACCCATAAGGAGCCGTACACATGCCGCAGTGTTTGCGTGGCTGTGTCTTTAGTTGTAAGCACAGTGGCGATCTGTTGTTATTAGCATCTGGTTAGCTAGCTATGCTAACGAATTTAAAGCGCTTTTCTACAACCAGGTGGAAGAGAGCTCTCTCCTGAGAGGCTCAAATAACCTCAGCTCAGTGAGGTTCAGGCACACCTTTATATGATCATTATAGTTATTAATGAGACTAAATTAAAAACAGGTATAAAATACTATATGACAGCAACAAAAAAGTTGTTAAAAATAACAAGAATAGAGTTTAAAAGGGGAGTGATTTGTAAAATATCCAAAAAGGAAAATATGCTACAGTTCTGTTTCATATGGGTGTTGAGAGATGTATCCATAGATCTCTTAATGTTGCTCTCAAAGTGCACCACATTGATGCATTTAACTTCAATATTTAAACATTACACATATCCACAGTATTCAAGTAATGTTAATTGACAATAAATATTGTTGTTTTTGAATTGTACTTTCTTTCTTTGATTGGCAGTCAGTTGTTGATTACATGCAGACGTTGATAAAGCTACAGGTTACTTCAATATATATCACACTAATTCATGAAGCAACTTAGACATTTTGATGTTCCGGACCTTTGCATGGGGGCATTTTCTCTAACTGGACCTCGTTGCATTTTAGTTGAAGACCCCTGATGTAGACCAACCTGATCTCACCAGAATGCGTGACTCCACCACGACTCCTTAACACCACAATGCGTGGTGGACTCACGAACTTTGTTACATTTGCGTGTCGGCACCACGCAAACAAGCCCAATGTAAAGTGAATGAGGCTCCTTTGTCGTGGTGCACACACGCATTTCTACAACGTCCTTCAGGGAGCTTTTATTCTATAAAACGTTTTTAAAATATACTTTATAGCTTGTAGTAACTCGCGGGAGGCTTCTTTTATTTTATTTGTATTCATAATAATTTTTATTTTTCGTCAGAATGTATTATGGTGCATTATTTACGATTTTTTGTTCTCAAAAAACAGTGCATTGTGTGTAATACAACTGGGATTTTTATTAAATTAGTTAGTTTTTAAGGAAGGCCAGAGCTTCAGCCGTGTCCAATAGATTGTTCCCTTTAGTTAACGTTTTTTAAAAGAACATTATATTCCTATTTGATCATGTCCCCTTTATTGTATTACGGAGAGCAATGTGAGCATCCATTCCCATTGGATAACGGAGGATTTTACACCCGGAAGTAAGTATTCCCCTTACTGTCGATTAATTTTACATAGCCATCTGCACTACTCATCGACTCAAAAACACCAGATTATCGACAAACAGCATTTTGAAATGGAATGAAACCCATCGACGCCACACTATTCAAAACCCCCTTAGGTCACAGGCTCCTCCAACAGTGCAACACAATAAAACAGATACACAGAAAAAATAGTGCAAGTCAATACAAAAAGAAAATTAGTAAAATAGTAAAAAGTGAAATAGTGCAATAAGAGTCTATACAAGGGATTGGAATATGATATATTAGACATATCATTTCTAAGTAGCAGCCAGATTAATGCTATGGATGTTATTTCAAAGTTCAGGTGTTGAAACTGGGCCTGAGTCTGGTGGTTTTAGTCCGGATGTAAGATAAAATAAGATAAGATGGTACTTTATTGATCCCAATTTGGGACATTGTTTTTGTTGCAGCAGCATAAAAGACAAGGCATTTTACAATAAAACAAAACCACAAATAAACAAGAATAGAAAAAAAAGAAAATAGAAAATATAGGCTACGTGTTGAAATAAAAAATATACATGTAGATATTATATATGCAAATATACATATTCAAAAAGATATGACAATGGAATATGGAATATCAAATATTGAACAGATTATATATGTGTAAAATGTACAGCGAGGTTGTATTAGAGAAACTATGGAGCAGAGAGTTCTCTTCCAGCAAGAGGTGATTTATTGTACAGAGTTATTGCAGTGGGCAGGAATGTGTTCCTGTATGGGTCCTTGTGACAGCGGAGCTGCAGCAGTCTGTTGGAGAAGGAGCTCCGTTGACTGTCCAGCTGCAGGTGGAGAGGATGGGTGGGTTATCCATCATGGACAACAGCCTGTTCAGTGTCCTCCTCTCCAACACAGCTTCAAAGGGGTCCAGCTTGATGCTGATGACAGACCCAGCTTTCCTGATCACTTTATTGATCCTGCTGGTGTCACCGGCTCTGATGCCCCCCCCAGCAGACCGCAGCAAAGAAGAGTGCACTGGCCACAACAGACTAGAAGATCTCCAGCATCTTGCTGCACACATGGAAGGATCTCAGCTTCCTCAGAAAATAGAGTCTGCTCATCCCCTTCTTGTACACAGCGTCAGTATGAGGGCTTTCTTTAAGGTTAACCTGGTATTTTTACTCCACTACATTTATTTTAGTTACTTTACAGATTCTGATTAATGATGTGAAATATAAACAACCCTTAAAGCAGACTTTAGTTACACCTGAGTAAAATTCAGGGAAGGTGATTGTCAAGTGCCAACAATCAGGAGAGATATTTGATTGGAGGACTGGCTTATCTAAAGCCAGTTGAGTAGCACTTGAAATGTTTTTGCTCTATGAAGCCTGATGTACTTTATGATTCTGTTTTCTTCAAGGTTGTATTTTGTTGGTCGAACGCACTTATTGTAAGTCGCTTTGGATAAAAGCGTCAGCTAAATGCAATGTAATGTAATGTAATGATTGTTGGTGCTTGAGAAGACTAAATATTTGTCTGCAGATCCCTATAAAGTATATACATTACTCGTTATTCTCTACAAATTAATTAGTTAATTAAAAACTGTATATAATTGCTATTTTGGACATCCCTTTTCAAGATTTCAATATTACTCTAAACGTGTAATAACGTGCTTTAACCAGTAGGTGGTTTGGGTTAAAAAGCTGTCAAGTTTACAGTGTTAACAAAATAAAATATAGCCTACTGCTGTTTCTGGTTTAGTTTACGACGGATATATTTAGTTATTGTTTTGATATTTGTAACACAAAAGCGATGGAAAAACCCCACAGCAACACAGAAAAGATAGTCTTAACATGAGTAGTTAATAAAAAACAATAATATCAAACAAATTATTACTACTAACTTTATTGTGAAATTAAAACAGAACGGTAAAAGAATAGTTTCCGGTCTATTTTGAGGCCAGATCTCTGTAGATAAAGAAAGAACTACGACAGATGTGTACTATTTACAATGCATTCATGTGATGACTCTCAAAGAGTAAAGCAAGCACTGCTGAATAAAGTATGATTTATCTTTTACGAAACGTTTTTTTTCATATGGAATGCAGTTGGAGGTCAACCAATCACAGAGCTTGAGGCAACGCGGAACAATAGCTGAGGATTCTGGGTAGTGTAGTGTCTTCGGCCATCCTAAACTGAACAAATCTTTGTTTCTCCGAATCGAAGGGGAAAATTACAAAAGTATTGTACACAACTTAAACCAATCAATGTTGTGTAATCAACAAGGATAATCTGGTGTTTTTTAGTTGATGAGTCGTGCAGATATCACTGTGACATCAATCGACAGTAAGGATAATACTTACTTCCGGGGTAAAATTCTCCGTTATCCAATGGGAATGGATGCTCACATTGCTCTCCGTAATACAATAAAGGGGACATGATCAAATTGGAATATAATGTTCTTTTAAAAAACGTTAACTAAAGGGAACAATTTATTGGACACGGCTGAAGCTCTGGCCTTCCTTAAAAACTAACTAATTTAATAAAAATCACAGTTGTATTACACACAATGCACTGTTTTTTTAGAACAAAAAATCGTAACTAATGCAACATAATACATTCTGACGAAAAAAAAAAATTATTATGAATACAAATAAAATAAAAGAAGCCTCCCGCGAGTTACTACAAGCTATAAAGTATATTTTAAAAACGTTTTATAGAATAAAAGCTCCCTGAAGGACGTTGTAGAAATGCGTGTGTGCACCACGACAAAGGAGCCTCATTCACTTTACATTGGGCTTGTTTGTGTGGTGCCGACACGCAAATGTAACAAAGTTCGTGACTCCACCACGCATTGTGGTGTTAAGGAGTCGTGGTGGAGTCACGCATTCTGGTGAGATCAGGTTGTGTAGACAGCCAGTCACCCTCTGTGAGGCAGAGTCAGACCCACATTTGCGCAGCGTTGTGTTCACAATACACACATACAAAAAAAAAAAATCCTCAGGCCAGCAGGCCACTTAGCAGGCCAGGCCATCGGGAAACCTCCCGGTCCTCCCGATGGCCAGTCCGGGCCTGGCAGTGTTCTGTTACACACACAGCAAGCCCCAAGTAATGAGACAGGCTTTGAAGCACATTTACGTAGTGGTCAAACTGTGGTTCTACCAGAGCCGGCCCGACCCATTAAGCGACATAAGCAGCCGCTAAGGGCCCCGCAGCCACTAAGGGGCCCCCTAGCAAAAAAAATCTCAGTACACCGTCGCCATGATAAGTATGTTTAATTAATTGTGTTAATATGCCTAGATTGCCTACTCTCAAAGTCATGTATTATATTATTGAGTCAATAATATAATACATTAATCGTGCTTTACCTGAACCTCATCATGACACAAGAGAGGACGGTAGGATTGTAAATTCCCATGTTCAGTGAATGCAACAGAGGCAAGACACCAGACCAACCAGAGAGTTGAATGGAAATAAACATCTGTCTTATTGGCTGATGTTTAAAATAAACTGTCAGTCGGACTCAGAGTTTTTGAAGATGGACAAAAGAAAACATTTTCTTAAAAAAGACGACAATTCTCAAGTGGTGGCTCACACAACAACCCCAGAGCCACCACTTGAGCCAGGTAAACAAGGTATGTAAATGTCAGTAAACTTCCAAGTTATCCAAACATGTAAGCAAAGCATAAATTACAGCTACGTTGACGTTACTTTGAATCGCGGGGGTAAGCTAAACCGTTAGCAAGTAGCTATAGCTAGCCAGATATATTAAATAAACACTTTGTCATACAATCTAAATGTAATGTTTTTTAGCGTTACCTGGTGATTTCAAAGAAAGCTCTCTGGGAAATGTTGACTTACTGTTCGACATGAAGCTAGAAGCTACCTTACAGTACACAGTTGATCCGGAGTCCTGTCAGTTAAAGTGTTTCATAGTTAGCTTAGCTAAGCATCAACCTAGCACTGACATATACTGTATGGATGTTATGTGACAGTATTTCTGAGAAAAACTCAGCTGAATTGGTGGCATAGTTGCCACTGCTTTACGTGTCAACAGCATGTTTGAACGCATTTGCAGCCGTAAATGTGGCTGTTTGGCCACTGACGTTGCCATAACAACCCCTGAATTTAAATGTGCAACCTCTTTTTGTGACAGATTTTTGCAAGAAATTATAATTCTTCTTCTGAATGATATTCCTATTGACAGCTAGTTTCTATGTGAACATTATGAGATGGACAGCTAGAGAGAATAAATGAAAAACAGTTATGAAATACTATATGACAAACCAAGAATACAGTTTAAGTGATTTGTAAAATATCCATAAAGAAAAATCTGTTTACAGTTCTGTTTCATATGGGTGTTGAGAGATGTATCCATAGATCTCTTAAGTTTGCTCTCAAAGTGCACCATATTGATGCTTTTAACTTCAATATTTGAAAACAATCTTCCCGGGGGAGCATGCCCCTAGAGGAGGTGAGGACCCCCCTAGAGGAGGTTAGGTCCACAGTGTTTACATGCTTATTTATACAATATGTGTGCTTATGCTAACATCATAAGACAAAAGTTGGTTCCGTGTTGTGTGTAGTGAGAACGCGTGTGTAGTGAGAACGCGTGAGGGGGGCGCGTGAGGGGGCCCACAAGCCAAAGCTCGCTTAGGGCCCCCAAAAGTCTAGGGCCGGCCCTGGGTTCTACAACTTCTGAGTCGCCCCCTAAATATATTAGGCCGAATAACACTTTTTCCCACTGACGGGAAGAGACATGTGTAAAACAGCATATAATATAATATATTGTGGTGGGACCATAATTCACCTTGCTTATTGTGTTGCCACACGGACCCTTTAGTGGGAACACCTGTAGCTTTAGCTGCCATTCCTGCTAGCTCGTCAGGCAGAGCAGTTCATGTGTTAACCTTTCTGATATTAATGGATAATAAAGATTGGAACTCCATTCTTAATACACCGCCTCCGACTCCCTTTTCACGGCACTACACTGGTGACCCCGACTTTTCCGAGAAAGTTTCCGGAAAATTAACGAACATGGCTGAGCGCGATGTTTTCGTAAAGCTGCCGGAGTTTTGGGAGAATGCCGCGGTGGCACGGTTTGCACACGTGGAGGCGCACTTCGCCTGCCGACAGGTCCGTGACGGGGACCTGAAATACTACCATGTTGTAACAGCGCTAGGAGGCTCCACGTCGTCCAGGTTGGTTGGTTTTATCACCATGGCAAATATGAGGCGATTAAGGCCCTCCTCCTTAAGACATTTAGCTTATCTGCTAAGGAGGAGAGGGCCCACCAGTTACTTGACATTCAAGGCCTAGGAGACGGCAAGCCATCTCAGCTAATGGAGAAAATGCTAAAACTGCTAGGGGGGGAAGATCCCCGGATTTTATTCACGGAGATTTTCCTCCGTCACTTGCCGCCCCGGGTCCAGACGGCGCTGGCCAACACGCCTGTCACGGAGCCCCGTGCCTTGGCTGAGGAAGCGGATCATTTTTTCCTGGCTACACAACAGCCCGGTGCAGAAACGTTATCCGCGACGCTCAGCGGCCCATCTGCAGTCAAGAAAGCGTGGCGGAGGCAGGACACGGCTGTATCGAGCCGGCGTGGAGACACCGGAGAGTGCTTTTACCACGCACGTTTCGGGACAATGGCGAAATGCATCGCTCCGTGCAGCTACAAACCCCCGGGAAACGGAGGGGCCGGCGCTCAGTAGTGGCCCTGAGCGTCGGCAGCACGTGCAAGCTCCTCTTCGTCAGCGACAGCGTTTCGGGGAGCCTGTTTCTGTGTGACACGGGCGCTCAACGGAGCGTAGTTCCCGCGTCGAGTGAAGACGTCACCCGGGGTGGGCACGGACCGCGATTGACAATGGCTAACGGCGGTCTCATTCGCATGTACGACGTGAGGCCTATGTGTTTGTGCATCGGAGGACAGCGTTTCAGCTGGGATTTTGTGACAGCGGATATTTATTTTCTCCTCCTTGGAGCGGATTTTTTGTGTGCTCATGGACTCTTAGTGGACGTTAAGAATAGGCGTTTGGTTGATGCCTTGACGTTTTCTTCCCTCGTGAGCACACTTGGCAGCGCAGCGTACGACGGGCTGTCGGGCTCGCTGTCGGGGGCAGACACGTTATATGGATCCAAAATATGTAAAACTTTTTTCTGTATTTGGATTTTATTTACATGTATATGAAACGGAACACATTTGTGTGTGCATTGAAAAACACAAGTATGGATCCGGAAATACAAGTGTGAATCCTTTTGCGGATCATGAAATACAAGTGTGAATCCTTCTGTGTGCAATGCATGTGTGCTATGAGACTGTTCTGAGCCCATAAATGTGTTGTCCCTATGTTCACCTCCTAAAGCCATTTCAGACACCATGTCACAATTCCGTCTGATAAATGCTAAAGACCTGGAAGAAATTATCCAACATCTGAAATCCTCCTCCTAAAGCCTCGACATCATCCCGACAGGATTCAAAACTGTTTTTCATTGCTTGGCTTCAGATATACTACACATAGTAAACAAGTCTCTTCAATCAGGTGTATTTCCACAGGCCCTGAAAACTGCAATAATTAAACCGCTCCCAAAAAAGCATTACATAGACGAAACCATAATGAATAATTACAGGCCAATATCAAACCTTCCCTTTTTAAGCAAATTGATTGAAAAAGCAGTTTTTCAACAGTTGAGTAATTTCATGTTTTTAACTGACGGTTTTGATGTGTTTCAGTCGGGCTTTCGACCTAACCACAGCACTGAGACTGCACTTGTAAAGGTCTTAAATGACATCCATTTGAACACAGAGAGTGGCAGAATATCAGTGTTAGTATTATTAGATCTCAGCGCTGCCTTTGATACTGTTGACCACAACATATTGCTAGACCGTCTTGAAAACTCGGTGGGAGTTTCAGCTACAGCTCTAAACTGGTTTAGCTCCTACTTGAAGGACAGAACAAACTTTGTCTCAATAGGCAATTACAAATCAACCCTGATAAATATGTCATGCGGGGTTCCTCAAGGCTCCATCTTAGGACCGTTGTTTTTTAATATTTATATGCTACCTCAGATTTATTTTAAAATTACACCGGGAGACTACTCTCCGATTAGAACACTGAGCAAGTGCATTGAGCAGATCACCGACTGGATGGCTCAGAACTTTCTCCAATTAAACAAACGAAAAACTGAGATCATTGTTTTTTGAGCAAAGAAGTGATTAAAAGTAATCACAGAGCTTCAGTCGGCAGACTACAAAGTAACTCACAAAGCAAGAAATCTGGGTGTAGTGATGGACTCAGACCTGAATTTTAACAGTCCCATTACAACAGTTATTAGGTCTGCATACTACCACCTGAAGAATATATCAAGGATTAAAAAACTAATGTCACAACAGGATTTAGAAAAACGTATCCATGCTTTTATTTTCTGTAGACTGGACTACTGCAATAGTGTATTCACAGGTCTCACTTTTTAGTGAGACCTTGATGGATTTTTTAATCCATCAGAAAGCTGGAGCTGATTCAGAAAGCTGCTGCTCGAGTCCTCACTGACACTAGAAAAGTGGATCACATCACTCCGGTTCTGAGATCATTACACTGGCTTCCAGTCTGCCAAAGACTTGATTTTAAAATACTACTGCTAGTTTTTAAATCACTAAATGGCTTAGGACCGAGGTACTGTATATAGACGACCTACTCCATCACTATGAAGCATCCAGGAGTCTCAGGTCTTCTGGGTCGGGTCTGCTCTCTGTTCCGAGAATAACCACTAAACATGGAAAAGCAGCTTTTAGTTATTATGCCCCAACAATTTGGAACAAACTGCCTAAATCATGCATCTGCTGAAACACTTCCTATTTTTAAATCCCTACTAAAAACGCACCTATTTGCCGCTTCGTTTAATTGAGCTGCCCATACTCACACTACAGTATGCCTTTTTAGTCACGTATTCTGTACCTGCTGTGTTTATTTATTTTATTTCATTACCTTTGCTTATTATGCCTGTTTTTAAATGCCTTTTTAATAATGTATTTGTGCTGTATTTGTTCTTAAATGTCTTTTGCTTTTAATCTGTAAAGCACTTTGAATTGCCACGTGCTGAAAAGTGCTATATAAATAAAAGTGCCTTGCCTTGCCTTGGAGGAAATCTAGACTTTGCTCTATAGAAGCGAAAGAACAATACATAATAGTATCATCTGCATACAAATGGTAAGAAGCATTTGCTAAATTATTACATAGATTATTTACATATATGTAAAAAAAATGGGTCCTAATAAGGAACCTTGAGGCACACCCTTTGCTATCGGGAGGAAGGAAGAAGAGGACCCAGAAAATTGGACACATTGGGTTCTCGCTGATACATAATTTAAAAACCAACCTACAGTATGCCTAGATAAGCCGATACTGTGAAGTCTTTCCGCCAGGATGATATGATCAACTGTGTCAAATGCCTTTGACAAATCAATAAATAGAGCTTCACACTACTTGTTACAGTCCAATGCCTTGGACTGTTGTTCACTGAGAAGCTTTTCAAGGACCTTCGCTACAACACATCATTTTGAAATTGGCCTATAATTATTAACAGATGAAGGATCCCCTCCTTTCGGTAAAGGAAGACCATGCAGATTTCCATATGTTAGGAATCTCATTGTTGGAAAGAGATAAATTAAAAAGATAAGTAAGCGGCTCAGCTATAAAGTCTGCTGCTAATTTAAGAAAATGAGGAGGAAGTTTGTCCGGACCTGCCGATTTGTGTGGATCCAGATTCTGCAATGCTTTATGGACCTCTATTGCCTCGATAAAAGTGACATTGAACGGCTGAGCCAAGGGATGGGATGGAGGTGGTGAATGTAGGGACTCATACAAAGAAACAGATGAAATAAAATGTTCATTAAAGCCGTTGAGAATGGCCGATTTGTCAGTGAGAGTTTGCGAGTATGTAACAATGCAGGCTGGTAATTCATTTTTAGTTTCTGTTCCAAATTAGTTTTTTATTACCTTCCAACATTTCTTTGGATCATTTAAGTTACTAGTAGTATTATAAATGTAGTTTTTTTCTCAGATTTAGCCTTTTTAACTAGGAAGGTGAAACGATTTCGGAGCTGTCTAAAAACAATCCAATCCACTTGGGATTTCAATTTTCTGGCCCTTGACCAGGCATTATCCCTTTCTTTTAGAATGCTGGCCAGTTGAGGACTAAACCAGGGATTTTTTTTAGCCCTTTCACCCTACATTTGCGGAAAGGAGCATGTTTGTTTATAATTCTAGTAAAAGCCTTATGCAAATAATCCCATGCCAGTTCAACATCGCTAATGAGAGAGATCTTGTTCCAATCAAAATCCCACAGGTCATGAAAAAATGCTTGCTCGCAGAAATGTTTAAAGTCACGTTTAAAAACTATTTGTGGTCTTGTTATATCTCTCACAGGCTCCGCCCTCTACTGGACTCTATGGGTACTACCCTCTATGCAAGCATTCTCCCACTGAGACTTCTATAGACGTAGCCGGCCTTGGGCGGGCCTACCTGAATGCGCATCACACCATATCAAAGGAGGCCTCGCCTCCTCGCCTCCTGACTATTGTAACGATCACAAAGGGAGTCGGAAACAGGCTTCTAGTTATTAGGCTTTAATAACTCTTCTTATTCACAGATGATCACAGGTTCAGGAACAGCTTGTGGGTTCAACCTCACACTCACTCTAACTCCCACCAGTGTCTACGTCACAACTTCCCGCCCTCCCCCGTCTGCTCCCCCAACCACAGGCCCGCACCTCAACCAGCATCACTGTGCAGCTCTATGATTGGCAGAGAGACGGGGGCTGCCTGAGTGACACCCTCAGCATCCTATACAGGGTCGCTACACCACCCCCCCACTACAAAGTTCCTCGCCCACGAGGAACAAATAAAACTCAGGACAAAAACTACACACTGTACTTTGACTAGGAAGGTCTGGGTGGACTACCATCCCTTCCAGTGAGACCAGGGCGCAGTCTTGCCCTCTACGGGAACCGAGGGGTCTCACTATAAACTTTACTACCAAACAAAGTCTCTGAAACGACCCGGGGGTCGTGACTGCCTTCTCGGCAGGGGGACTGGGGTCAGGAGGACAGGGGTTGGCGGTGTTCCTTGGGCCTGTGGGGAAACGACTCCTCTGTACGGAGCCAACCTGTCTCTGTGGAGCCCAACTTTTCTCCCCTTTGGTGGCAGCTGCACCCTGTACCACTACCCCCACCTTCTCCAGTACTCTGCAGGGACCAACCCACTGGCTGTCCAGTTTTGGGCACCGGCCTTTCTTCCGTTGTGGGCTGTAGACCCAGACCAGCTCCCCGGCCCGGAAATGCTGCCCTCTTGGCCTGGTGTCATAGTTCCGCCTCTGTCCACCTCGTCCAGTCTCAGCTCCATCTCCTTCAGTTCGCCTCCGAGTCTGAACCTCAGAATCCAGGGTCTGCTCCGCCTCTGCCTTCATCGAGGCCTCTCTGTGTTGGGCGTTCTGCTCCATGGTACTCCTCTCCGCTATAGCTACGCGTGCCTGCTTCTGGGCCTCATCCAGCTGAGATGTACAGGTATCCAACTCTGCTTCTGTCCTTTTCAGGTTTTCTAGAGTTTTCAAAGTCTCCAGTTGGGATTGTTCTAGCTTATTCTGGAGCTCGTTGTAACCTTGCTGCAGCGCCTTAGCGTCTCTACCCATCTCGCTGATCCTCTCCTGATACTTGATGCAGTCCCTCTGCAGCTGCCGGACCTCCAGCTGCTTCTCCCTCAGCAGCTCCTCCAGCTGCCGCGCTCTGCTCTGGCTGCCTTCCCTGACCCTCTGAGCGGACCTCAGCTGCTGCTCCAGCTCCCTCTGCTTACAAGACTCTGCTTCCCAGACTCTCTCTCTGTGCTTGCCTCATGTCCTCCTCCAGCCTGGCGGCCCGGTCGCTCTCGCTCTGCGCCTCAGCCTCCAACTCGGCCCGCTCCCTCGCCAACCGCTCCACCTCCCGCTGCAGCTCGGCCAAGTGCCTCCTGCTGGTAGTCTGCGATGCTGCCGTTGAGCTGGGCCAGCTGGTTCGTCAGACGCTCCTCCAGGTTGTCCTTCTCGGCTTCCAGGCTCCTGAGCAGCTCTTTGAACTGCGCCTCCCTCTTAGCACCGTCCTCCACCAGGCTCCTTTCTCTCTCTTTGCCCTCTTGGAGGCACTTCTCCAGAGAGGCCACAAGGCTCTCCTTCTCTTTACTCTCCTGGAGATCTCGCTCAAGAGAGGCCAGCTCCGCTTTGAGTCTCCTGTTGCTGCCGCAGTTCCCTCTCTGCATTGACAGCTGCTTCCTTCTCCTTCATTTTCTCCTCTAATAAAACTTGAACACTTTCAGTCATTTCGGTAACCCATACAGGCTTCTCCTCCTCTCTGCAGCTCCTCACAGCCGGTGGTACCCGGACCTCCGTTGCTCCTCGCCGCGACACTCCACACAATCTCTCTCTCCACAGCCATCTCCGAGGCCGCCTGCAAGGACTGTGGATGCTGCAGCTGTACCTCGACCCTCAAGTCCGCAGGGAGGAGAGCCCTGATGAATTGATCACGTGCCAGCTCACTCTGCACTCCGGGTGGCATGTGCCCTCCGCCTCAGGCTCTCCACGTCGTTAGCCAACGCACGCAGCGTCTCTCCAGACTTCCTACAGCGGTTACTCAATTCGTGCCGGAGCAGCTCTGGCGGGAAACACTGTCCAAACCGCCTCTTCAAAGCCCCCGCTAACGCTTCATAGCTTTTTTCGTGTGAGGGGGCAGTGGAGTGGGCCTGAGACTTGGAACGGTCATTGTCGCTTCACTGCACTGTTATGATAAAGAGAGCAGAGCCAGAAGGTTAGTGTGGCCAGGTGAAGGGGGTTCAGGACCCCCTGTTGGAACTGCTACCAAATCATGTTGGCTTTATGCGACACAGAGCAACTCTAGTAGGAATGAATGGGGCCCGCCTCCAACGCTGTATCCAGTTCTCTATGGTGCTGGGGGGGGGGGTGTAACCATTTCTGGATGTAAGACATGGTATAACATCCAACACGGTTATTTAACATAATCACAGTGGTGACAACCTGCATTGGACAGTCATTTTGTTGGAGCTGTTGTGGCTTCTTTGTTTTTGTCGTTACCTCGCACGGTGGCCAACAGGCATCCTTGATACTCTGGATTATCCATCTCACAGAGAGAGACACACTCAGACTGGAAGAACATCAAGAAACAGATATCACTCCTCTGAGAGGGCGCAGGTAAGGAGAGGGATGTGGGGGCAGATTTCACAAGGTCGTACACATAATGGCTGCCAACCTTTTATTTTCTTCTTCCTCACTATCATTCCTTCCCCATATGGGGCTCCTTACCCCTCATCTCATAACAGGCTGGGGGACAGAACCCTGGAGCAGTCAGATGTGGAAGACATGACCTCTGAGAGAGGGAGAAGCCTGAGGAAGGAAATATACGGAAACATCAGATAAGATACAAAACGGATTTAATCATGTATTCATGGAGCAGAGCGAATAGGTCCATTTTAAACTCATTGTTAAGTTGTTGTTGTTTTATTTACTACACAGTTGGAATACTAGCTAATGATTTAACAACTTACTAGCTAATGACCGCCGCATTGGGCTGCGCTTGTTGTCATAAGGTGCTGTGGCTTAGTTGTTTAAAGCGCCTGTCTCGTAAACAGTAGATCCTGAGTTCAAATCTCAGCAGTGCCTTTTGTAAATGTTGAATAAAGATATTCTGATTCTGAATTATTGTGTCACATTCTGCCTTAATCTCACGATAGCTAGTTTCACGTGACTGACTGATCTGATTACAGTCTTCATCCTGTAAGATAGTTAAGACTTTAGTCGTGTTTTTAATGCGTCCAATTTAAAGCAATCCACCCAACACGATGTCACTGAAGCATCACAAGTATAACTTCTTAAAGTAAAAGTAAACGGCCATTTAAAAACCACAAAGGACTGGTTTTTATCAGCTTATTGTAAATTATCTGACAACACTTTCCTCAGTTTGAATAAAGACTTAAAATGAATTACGTTATATGTAGGAAATAGGAAGTTCTCACACTACAGAGATAGGATCTTTTGTGTACGTTCTTCTGGTTTTGGATGAATACAGTATTTGTATACGTAATTAGAGGCATTTTTAATACATTTTAGATTTCTAAAGCTGAACAAAATCAATGATCCTTAAAAGATGAACATTACTGGATTATCGTCATGTATTATGAATGCATTGAGTATCCGTTGTATTTCTCAGACGACTGGATAAGATATGACCCAAGCAGAGTAACATCTGTCCCAGATGTCTGACAGTGCAAATGAATTATTTCCCTGACATATAAAGCATCATTGTTTCTCAGTGATGTCACCGTTGGACGTACGCCAGCGACGGGGGCAGCCTTACTTTCTGCTGAGTCGTGCTCGGGGAGAGGGCTTCCTGTGGGTCGGGGGGGGCTTGTAAAATGTCCTCATCTGTCACTGAGACACAGACGGTTGTTAGAAGTCAGCAGTGTGAAGTGCTTTGCAGCCCCCGCGTGATTTTCAGCATCTCTGCAGGTTTGTAGTCGGCCTGCAGGCAAGACAGTAGCATTTATATTGGTGTTCCTGTCTGTGCACACTTTAGATAGACTATTCTGAACACAGGTCTTAATCTAAAGCTTTGAGATGAATGTAGTGACCGGTAAAGGCTAATGATCCACCATCTGAACACATACAACTACATGTCTGAGTCAAAACATTACATCACATATAGCTGACTCTTTTATCCAAAGCGACCTACAATCAACTATGAAAATACAAACTCAGAACACCTGCAAGTACTTTGACTTCAAACAAGGCAACGTACATGCAGAAAGGAGAAGAAACAAACTGAAGAATTAGAAGAGGAGTCCCCCTTAAAACTCCAATTGTATCTTAGTGTCTTGCTTAACTAATACACACTTTGTTCTGTTGCGGATTGTATTTGTGTCCCTCAGCTTTGTACACGATTAAATGACCTTTTAGTTGCTATAAGTTAATGAGGCGAAACGAGACAGCAACATGAAGGTCTTGAAGTGTTCCAGTAAAGGAGGGCTTGGCTGAAAAGCTGCCATTGTGACGAGGAGGAGGAGGAGGAGGAGGAGGAGGAGGAGGGGGAGGAGTTCAATCTGTTCACTCATAAATGGAGCATGATTTATGCGAAGTGGGAGTCAGAGGAATGGAAGATGTTGCTGTGGTAAAAAGGTAATGATTCTTTTCAACTATGTACCTTGTCAAAGCTTTAACAAGTCTTCCATGCACCTACCACGATACAACCCATAACCAAAGAGGAGGCAGGTCACATGGTTATGAAATGTTTCGATTAAAAGCCTCCATTGGGCGCCTTTGTTTACCTCCGTATCGTAGTGACATCACTATGTTACAATCACGATTATATTGGCTAGCGCTCCAACACATTGTACGTGATATGCTAACGGGCGGGACATCTCTAAGCGATTGACCAATCACAACAGAGCCGGCCAGCTAACCAATCAGAGCAGACTGGGCTCTGGTTTCAGACAGAGGGTGAAAAGAGGTGCTGCAGCACAGGCAGTGTGAGAAGAGCTTTTTGAACATTAGAGTACCATAGAGGCACTAGATACTAATATGACCACATTTAGCTTAATATGTACTCTTTTAAATGGAGTAGAAATAGAAATGTATGAAAAAACGATACAAATGAGAAACGCTGTCGAGTCTGAGTGACTGAGGATCTGGACTTCCTGAATGGCTCCAGTCAGAGATCCCAGGTGAAACACTCTGTCCCCTGACTAACCCCTCAGAACACCGAGCCGCTACAGATCAGCAGCTCCTCAAGTCACATCTGTAATGTGACTTCATTTGATCATCGGGGGAAACGGGAACTGAACGTTTGATTTTGAGTGCTGCTGGAAGGACTACGAGCAGCAGGGATGTCATGCAGGTCCAGCAGGCGGCGTTCCAGAGGCTTCATCACCTTCTTCATCATCAGGTTGCTGTTCAGGGGATACACACGCCTCCACACTCTGTCCTCAGAGCCAGGGCCTTTACTCTCGGAAAGATATTCTGCTATTCTATCAAAGGTTCAACGGCCAATGATGGGCAGAGTATGCAGTGTTATATATATATATATCGGTTTTGCACAAAAACACTGGAAGAAGATCATTTTTCAAAGGAGGAGCCAAACCTCCATGTCACATATACTTGTAATGAAAGTTGCATTTTAAACGTAGCTGAGGTGGAGGGATTTAGGACATTAGATTTCCACATTTCTACATTCATGATGCCGTAATGAAAACTGAAAAATCCCAAGTTTAGAACAAGAAAAGAAAAAGAACAACAACTACAATGAAATGGTTGTTACATGTTTTGTTGATCAACTATGTGCCGGCTTTGTGGATCTTGGGTGTTGCGGTCACACCAATAGAATCCTGTTGGTAATATTTGGTTTGGGTCATTTTCACTGGAAACTATTTTTGATAGAAAGTAGAAAATAGTCCACAGTGAGGACTGACTGAGGATCAGGCCAGGTAACCAGAACCGTTCACCTGTTGTTCTGCACATTTTTTCATTTTCAAAGAAGTGTTAACACTTGGCAAATGAATAGATAAAAGCGAAATGTGAAAGAAGTGCAATGGAACCAGCCGGACGGTATACATGATGACATACATGAACCCTGCCACTGAAGGGAAGAGATGAACACGTGAGGAGCGATGAGCAGACTGTAACCCTCTTGCATGGAGGACTACAGCGACACACGGTGAACAAATAGAGATAGAAAGTATCACTGACTGACCACAGAGGCAGACATTACAGACTTGATAACAGCGAGAGACAAACTGGCTTCAAAACAATTACAGAGACATAACATGACCGTAAAGAGACACATATTTCCATAAAAAGACACAAAATAAGAACAATGTGACTAAAAATGACTACAAAGATAACCACGCAAACACAAATGACCACAAAGAGACACAATATATCCTGAAATAGACACAACGAGACGCACAATATCCAGAACAGAACTCCTTTTGCTCTGGTCTCAGCTGATTAGTCTTGGATTGGACATGGACTCGACTGGACCTGGTCTTGTCCTGATTGGACTCCATCAGGTTGGCGTTCCCTGCTCCTGTGTTACATTAGAGATGCATATTTCACGAGCAGCTGTTAAAACTATAAGTGCAAACCTGAACATCTGGGTGAGGGGGGAGGGTCTGTTGGGGACACATGACTGCATCGCCCCCACCCCCCCACCCCCCACTCCCTCTTGAAACACATCTGTCAGGTTAACGGCTCCCAGGTGGAAAGGTTTCCCCCGTTTCTCTGTTTACCTTTTTTCCTGAATTTAGTAAAGAGGTGTATCCATGAGGAACAAGAAGGGAGGACAACAAGCACCAAAGAACTGTAACATCGATGTGCCTGCAACATGTAGATACAATGCAGCCTTGTAGAGGGTAACGGGGTACAGAGTCGCTCAGATACGCGGGGGAGTGCATCTGACGAAGAGATAGGTTGTTGTGCTCCCTCTCTCTGTTTCTTATCCTATATCTAATAGAACTGCTCGGGTCTTGATAGATTGAGTGGGGAAGTTCATGAGATCTTTCTAGAGGGTTATCAAGAATAACTTTGATCCAATGACCTTTCCCCTCTCTGTCTGTGTCTGTGTTTTCTCTTGTTCTTGTTTTGTATCTATATCTACGCCGGGATCCGGAGTCGAGGCTGATCCTCTTGCTGTAGTCCTGTGTCTTGGATCCTCTATCCTGAGTTCTGGATTAAGTCGTGGACTTCGGGTCGTGGCTGAACCTGTCTCTGCGGTCCTGCCTTGGGTCTCGTCATGCTGCTTCCCTGATGGCTTCCTCAGGATTGCAGCTGACATCCTCGTGGATTCATCTTCTTATTACAGACACATGCATTTCCTAACATTCGGTCTATATGCTGTAAAATGTATTATCTCTTGAATTTACACACGGCATCTATTGCAGTCTGTCCGTCCTGGGAGAGGGATCCCTCCTCTGTTGCTCTCCCTGAGGTTTCTCCCATGTTCCCCTTAAACCAGGGGTGTCAAACTCAATTTCATCGCGGGCCACATTAGAATTATGGTTGCACTCAAAGGGCCGGTGGTAACTTTAAGACTATATAAATATACATAGATAAATATAAATGATATATATATATAAAAGAATGTATTATTTTACAATATTTCCTCTGCATTGGATTATTATCGGATAGGGTAATAACTTAATAATTAACTACGCCTGAAAGCAGAGTAATTGCAGTGCGCATCTCACAAAATGAGATGCATTGTGGGACATGTAGTTTATGGGCAATATGCTCCTGTAAAGCGGCACATGACCTTATAATAAACGTATTATATTATTTGCAAGCTCTTGTGGGGCCACAGCAAATGAAGTGGCGGGCTGGATTTGGCCCCCGGGCCTTGAGTTTGACACCCCTGCCTTAAACTGTGGGTTTTTCTCTGGAAGTTTTTCCTTGTACGGCGTGAGGGTCTAAGGACAGAGGGTGTCGTTTTTCTCATACTGATATTCTGAACAATCTGTGCTGTTGTATTTGCTGTAAAGTGTCTCTACTGTAGGCTATTTTTATTATATCTACAGCAGGCCCGGCGCCACGAGGGGGCAAAAGGGGGCATTGCCCCCTCAGTTGTATTCTTTGGCCCCTCACTTTGAGCATCGTTCATCCATCAAAAAGTACAATAAATGTCACAATTATTAAATAATAACTTATTAATAATTATCTTCCCCAATACACGTTACTACGTTTAGATCAGATATGTGGGCAGGCAGTCAAGCAACATGTAAAAAAGCCTCAACCCCAAGTGAGCTTGTAGTCTTAATGTTAGCGTGTGTGCTTAGCTGTAAACACGGTCGGGTGGGTGACAAAAACTACCCCTTTTTCCGGGCAGAGTCCCCGTTTTCGGTACCCGGTACCCGGTTGAAACTCCCGGAAATGTTCCCATTTTTGAACGTGCGTTAAAAAAAATAGAGCAAGGTGAAATCAAATGTTATGTCAGTAAAAACAGAGTATCAGTGTTGTGCCTGTTTGTAGCGTTAGCATATTTCTTCTTCTACTACTACTTCTTCTTCTTCTTTTTTCTTTAATGGCGAATCACTTCCACTTGGAGCATATATCGCCACCTACTGTTGATTTATTAAATGTTTATATTAAATCCTTGTCCTCAGACCAGTGTTTTTGAGGAACTTGAAGATCAGCTTGTTTACTTCATTTCTTGATTTACTTTCGTATATTGACTTGAAATCCATGTCCTTGATGTTATGTTGTTCCAGTGCAGTTTTCAGAATGAGTCTTTGTCTGTTATAATCCGGGCAGCTAAAAAATACATGATGTAATTTTTCTCCCCAATTTTCGGCACCCCGATGGGTTGATGCGCCCTTAGCATTCGCCTATACTGCCTATGCCAAGGGCCGGCCCTGGTGAAAACAACATGACATCAACAAAAAATAAAACAGACAGCTACAGATAGCACCACACATGATGGATCAGGTTTTTGCCAAAGCGAGCCCTTGTACTAGAATAATAATATGTTATGTATTATATCAACCGTATTGGTACAATGAGCGACATCTAGTGACGGATTTTGGAACATTGATTTGATTGTTCTCATGGCAGTTAGACTCTAGAGACAAACCAGGGGACTTTATTTGTTTTCTGTGTCCGTCCATTTGGTGCAGTATTTTATCCAATATTACATTTGGTTTATATATGAGTCACTTTCTTATGAAATGCCAGGTTTTAGGCCTTGATTTGAACATTCAATCCTGAAAATAAAAAATCAACCAGATTAATGTTTCTTTAATCCTGACTAGAGGTAAGTAAATCTGTATAGGAAAACGAGTTAAGGGATAGAGGAGAAAAGGTTATGCTATAATTACAGAGCCTGTCAATTTATAAATTGAGGAAATCAATGTTAGTCTGTTAACCAGTGGTGTAGTGGGCGTTGGACGCGGGGGTACGCCGTACCCCCACTTATTTGAAGCATGATTTCTTTTTTTAATAGTCTAATACATCTAAAATCATTGCCAGTGTTATCAGTTGCAAGTGTGTGTTTGTTGTAATAATGACGGAAACATAATAGGCAGATTTCACAGTAATTATAATAAAAACGTAGCTCAAGCATTTATGCAACTTGATTTGAAGCGTGCGTGTGCGTGTGCGTGTGTGTGTGTGTGTGTGTGTGTGTGTGTGTGTGTGTGTGTGTGTGTGTGTGTGTGTGTGTGTGTGTGTGTGTGTGTGTGACGGGCAGCACCGTGTGTGTTTGTAGGGTAACCAGGTGTCCCGCACTGTGCGGGACTGCACACACAGCATTTGTATTATTTGTCCCACAAATTGAGACTATGTCTCGCATTTGAGTGATAGTCGCGCAGAAAGGCCGGATCGGTGCGCTGACAGGCGACACAGAGGTCCCCCCCCCGTTGACAGTTCACGAGCGCGTCCATAGTGTCTCCCGTCCACCCACCACCCCCCCACCCCTGCCCCCTCCACCCAGTAAACAAATCCCCACTACACCACTGCTGTTAACCAAAGTGCAGCCATCTATCTATCAACTATCTACTATCTGTTATTAAAGATCAGAGGAAAAGAACAGAACGAGAGGGGTCAATCCGGAATAAAAATAAAGAAGCAAAGAGACTGTAGAGCAGTGAGAAGGAAAAAAGCTCGGTGAGTCAATTCATTACATTGCCAGTATTTTTCGTTGTTGTGAAATAAAAATCGCCCCCTCGGATTTTTTAACAGCCCCCTCAGTCATTTCATCCTGGAGCCGGACCTGCTGTACAGCACTTTGGCTCCACCAAAAATCGTTTATAAATGTGCTATATAAATAAAACTTGATTTGATTTGATGAAGAAAACACAACCGAAACAGACATTTAGAAGTTTAAAGGGGGACACAAGTGAGCAGGGACTATGTTTTTTCTTGACTGATTAAAATTACATAGCTATTTAAAGCAGGCAGAAGTCAGCCGATCAACGTCAGAGCTGAAAAACCAGTGAAACGTCTCGGGAAGGTATCCAACTGCAACCTGATGTTTGTTTCTGCCAGAGCAGCTGAAGAGGAGATCTGAGATCTGCTCTGTTGGCCCCCAGGCAGCTCAGTCTTTAAACATATCACCTGGTCTTTATTGACACCAGACAAGACTTCACGACAGCACATTTAGAGTCTAATGCAGTGGTGTTAAACTCAAGGCCCAGGGCCCAGTTCATTTTATGTGGCCCGCCAGAGCTTGCAAATAATATAATACATTTGTTATACGGTTGCATGCCGCTTTTCATCTCCCACAATGCGTCTCATTTTGTGACATGCGCACCGAGGAGACTTACAATTATTTGCAATTATGTAATATAATCAGTCTTCGGCAAGTTACTTCCAAAATGTAATATATTACATATTACTTATTACTCTCTTTTGAAAGTAATAAGTTACATTACAAAATTACTGTCTCTGAAATGTAATGAGTTACACTACTTTAGTTACTTTTTTAGTTACTTTCACCAAAATAACCGCAAAAGAATGGCTAGGTATTTTAAATGCTAACATGTAGTTAGTGCAGCTCATTCTACCTCCAGTGAAGGTCGATGTGGTAGCATAACAACTATGTAGGCCCTTAAGGCTACTAACTTGTATTACACGGGTTAGTTGAATACTCGATTCTGATTGTAACTTCTTAACATGTGACACGTTGTTAATACAGCAGTACAGACCACTGTCAAGGACTATAATGAAGGTTGCTAAGGAGGATCCAGAAAGAGAAAGGAAAAGAGGTTAAAAGACGGAGCGCTGGACGTCAGATAAATCACCAGTAGAAGGCAAACAGGAAGTGAACACTGACAGGACACGGAATGGGCTCTGTAGTGTGTTTAGCATATGGCCGTGTGCAGGCCCGGCTCCAGAACAACATGACTCAGGGTGCCTCTGAGGTTACAGGGGGGCAGCAGTAGCAGGTTTACATGAGCAATAGAGGCATTGATGGTCCCAATGAACAGATGATGGCCTTTGTTATGTTCTGAAACCAAGCAAGTGAGAACATTTCAAGTGAGTTAAAAGTGCAATCCTGAAATATCTCATACACTCCAAAGTGGACTGTGGCAACGAAAAGCACAACAGCTTCAAAGCTACTGATAAAACAAATGAGAACATAATTTGTAAATCAAGGCAAATATGATTTGAACCAGCTCATGGTTTGAAATGGCAAACATTGAAAAGCAAAAGTATTATTAAAACCATGTACTAAACATCACGTTGGTCCCATCATATACTCTGGGAAGAGAATATCTACTGTGCTTGAAAACTGGATCACATCATCATCATGTGAGGTGACTTTGTGACCTGGAGAACATTTCAGCTGCAACATCAGCTCGTTGATAAACTTGGGATATGAGATCTTTGTGTAGCCATTCGTGGTGAAGGCATCTGTGCTATTGTATGCATTATGTTTGACCAACATTTCTACAGGCAGGCAGAATATGGCACTATTTTCACATGAATATTCTAGCCCTCGTCTATTTGTAAACCACGAGCTGCAAAATGACCACCTAACCCCACTGCGCAGGCGGGTACTTGTTTAGATATACCTGGGCAGGCTCTGTTTGCCGTGGTGTCCTGGCTGGCACCTGCGGGCCGCAGAGGGGCGGCGGTGTTTCGGGCGACGAAGGCTGCTGCTCCGGGGGCGAGGGCGGCGAGTCAGGCGGGAGTCAGCTAGTGTCCACACGGAGGCTCACGTGATGTCCCCATCTGACCCGTTGCTACGGTCTGCAGTAGATGCAGTGTTGCTGGCGTTTAGTGATGGTTGCTTTAACCATGTTCGTATACATGATTATCCTCAGATGTGTGTCACTGCTGTGGAAGCACTTTGGAGATGATGCCCGCGCAGCGGAGCAGGTCACGCGCACCTGACACAATTCGTTGTTTGTATTTTTCGCTCCGTTCTCTTCTTTGTATAGAGGGTGCATAACATTCAACTGCCCCGAAGATCCCGGCGCGAGGCCTGAAGGGTAAACACCAGGTTTACTAATATACTCGCACAATTTGTCTCTGGTGTCGGAATGTCTCGCTATGTTAGTACATTAAAAAACAAAACACCATTTAATTTCGGGTTAAAATGTGTTGTAACTGCGTCACTGAGAATTGTAACGGGTAATATATTACCCACATTGCATTAGTAATGCGTTACATTACTTCGTTACAGCAAAAAGTAATATATTACTGTAACTCCGTTACTTTTGTAACGCGTTACACCCAACACTGAATATAATACATTATTTTATATATATATTATTTATATAGTCTTAAAGTTGCAACCGGCCCTTTGAGTTCAACCGTAATGCTCATGTGGCCCGCGATGAAATTGAGTTTGTCCCCCTGCTCAAAATGAGACCTAAGTCCAAACCGCTGCAACATGAACCTGTTTCTTATCTGTTTTTACTTGGAATATTTTCAATTGTAAACTAGTTTAAATTGATTCAATTTGCTGTTGACTTGTGAAATGTCTTGATTCGTTGACATGTGTTCTTTGGAACTTATTTATAACCTTCATGCCTACATTTGGTTAAATTGCACATGTTCAACCACTGACCCCCCCCCCCCCCCCCTATTTTCTGTTTTGTTTATCTCTTTGTATTTTTCTTTATTTTTATATTTTTTTATTCTTTGTCAAAGCGTCTTTGAGTTTCCTGAAAAGCGCTATGCAAGTCTCATGGATTGTACTTTGAACTGCAACTGTCAGGTCAGGTCTTAATTTAATCTATTTAAATGTAGCTTTTTGTTCATTCATAAAAATAACTCTGATTCTTATGGTGCGTTCACACACAAAGAGTTTTTTTTCTAAACAATTCAACTGAGATAAAGAAAATGTTCTTCACATTTTTCCACCTCCACATGTCAGAATCCCAGTGAGGCAGATCCTCACTGCACTGTGAGAGTGCAGTTGCGCAGCGACCTGACAACTGCTTGAGGAATGTTGGATTGTGGGAGTTGGAGGACGTCTTTGACCCAGGAAATGGGTTAGATGAGGTCACCACAGAGTGCTCATCTGGTCGCCGGGGGCAACCAGCCACAACAGCCTTAATACAGAGTAACAGGCTGGCAATAACAGCATTTTTCAATATATTCATAGGATCTTAAGATTAGATGTTATGTTGCTGGAATAATGCCAGTATGACTATGAACAGATATGTTTCACTGTCTAGTCTGCTCCAGCAACACGAGAGCACAGCAGAGAAATGTAAACTTTATGTTGTTGAAGTTTCATGTGAATTAGTTTGACACAATGCTGTTCATAGACATTAATGAAGACCTTATCTTAATCAGCCAAGATTGTTACATCAAACCAATGTAAAATGAGTTTTCACACAAACTACAAATGTTGTGGTTCAAGAAAGAATTGTCATTTTATACACACCTAAATGTAAAGTGAACCGCTTTTTCTACCATGAGGAAACAATGAAATATGGACTATTGTAATTTGTGGTGAAGCCAAAGACGATTTACCGCATTTCAACTCCCTTCCGATTCCATCTCAGAAAAACAAGGCATAAAGTGTTTGTTTTTTCATCACTATGTGCAGTTTAAAAATATTCCTGAGGCTGTGCAGGCTGTGTGTACAGGTGCAACTGGTATCCTCCTGATTGCATGTCACTGTTGTTGTTGTTGTTGTTGTTGTTGTTGTTGTTGTTGTAAAAGAAAATCCCTAACAAAAATGAAAAGAGCATAGTTTCTTTGAATGTTTTACGACCCAAACTGTGTTTTTTGTATTGAATCTAAATTTGAGAGAAACACCCCAGTTAGTTTTGGCGGTTGCAACACAACAAATGAAGTGTCTTAGCGCAAGATACAGATTCAAACCTGCTTAGAATTACTGTGTAGTTTGGACTTGGCTCCAAATCCAATACACTTTGATTATTTTGTCTACAGGGCAGGAAAGATCTGACTTAACTTCCTTTATAAAGCCTGAGGAAGCGATTAGCACTGATTTACACGCTTCCGCTGCCAGACCGTCACTGCCTTCTTCCCCTCTGACTCTCTCCCCCCCATTCTTTATTTTTTCTTTGTCTGCTCAGTTCTTTTTAGTGCTGTGACGACGATCCTTATCTTTTTCATACAGCAGCCCTTAGTGGATAGAGTCACAAAGGTTTCCACCCCATGAATCAGCGTGATGTTTTAACTGCTGCTAGAATTTGGTGTCATGCGTTTATTTCCAGGTCAGAGGAAAGGTCACATCGCCAGCAGCTCTGACGAGATCTAGATCCAGGATCAAACTGTCCCTGTTAGTGTCACGCTCGCATATCGGCAGGTGGGTTCTGCAGTATGACTTAAGGCATTAAATGATTATAGCGTATACGGTCCTTTGCTGCAGGGCGACTTATCTGTGTGGGCCAAACTGGGAAGTAGCATCACCCAGGTTCCTTCGACTTCAAGCCAATGACATTTTTCCATTTGGAAGCATAAGTGCATTCACCGGCAGTAAAAAGCTAACGTCGGGCCATAAAAAGAAACAACACCACTGTTGAATGACTTTAACGTTACTACCACTGAGCTATACAACTTGTAAATTGATTTTGCGCCAAGATTTTAAGAATCCTACAATTGGAAAATACTATAAAATGATTCATCGACAAGTTGGAATGTTTGTGTTAAAATAGTTTGCAATATAAACACAACGCTGCAGTAGTGTGTCCCTGACAGCCTCTTTTAGACACTTGGTAGCATTTAGAGTCAAGTAAGTACTTCAGAATTAGGGGTTTTCACTTCTGTATGTTTTAGAATTAAAATAAACGTATCCAGAACATAACTCCCCGCTGTTGTGAAGGCCTGGACCCACCCTGCAACAAACACAAGCACAGCGGTCAATCTGCATAAAAGGGTCAGTGTGTGTGTGTGTGTGCGTGCGTGTGTGTGTGTGTGTGTGTGTGTGTGTGTGTGTGTGTGTGTGTGTGTGTGTGTGTGTGTGTGTGTGTGTGTGTGTGTGTGTGTGGGTGTGTGTGTGTGTGTGTCATGTTCGCTGTTCATTTCCTCTGGCGCTGAAATGCATGCGTTTCACTACATTTTCTAAGTTCACATGGCAACAGGTCATGTAGGCTATGGTTTTTGCGTAAGGTAGTAGTAGTAACAGCAGTAACATAAATCTGCCCCTATGGTTCAAAACGCTCTTTATGTTTCTCATACTGCCTGTGCTGCAGCACCTCTTTTCACCCTCTGTCCGAAACCAGAGCCCAGTCCGCTCTGATTGGTTGGTGGCTGGCTCTGTTGTGATTGGTCAACCACTAAGAGATGTCCCGCCCCATAGGCTATCACGTACAATGTGTTGAAGCGATGTCACAAATTGTACGGAAGTAAACAAAGACTTCCCCGGAGGCAACACAGGGATGTTAGCCTTTGCAGACCATTTACATGCACACAAACCTACAGGAACGGGAAAACCCCCAAAAGCATATCGGGGCCCTTTAAAAAATCCAAAATCCAAGTTCCAGTTTGCTGCTGTCATGCAACTCTGTTGGGACATGGACTAATGCACGGTCAGGAAGGAGAGAAAGGAACTGGTGATTCATAACCTTTGGATGTGCATGTGAAGCCGTTTCTGGTGTTTCCTGTACTCAGATGAGATAGATCATCTTCACTCCTTCTACACATGAACTGCAAAAAGCCATAAAGGGAGAGAACAAATTATACGGCCAACATGTGGATGTTCTCATTTGTTTTGACTGATCCCACTGTTGCTGCTGGCAGAAGGAAAGACGCCAGCTGTCATCACTTGAGGTTGGATTCTGACTTGACTGATAGACGGTATGGTCAATATATTATTTTACTTTTAGGGAAGGTGAGTTTTAAATTACATTACATTACATTTAGCTGACGCTTTTATCCAAAGCGACTTACAATAAGTACATTCGACCAGGAAGACACAACCTTGAAGAAAACAGAATCATAAAGTACATCAGGTTTCATAGAGCCAAGTATTTCAAGTGCTACTCAACTGGCTTTAGATAAGCCAGTCCTTTATTAGTATATAAGTGCTTTGTTAGTAATTCTATCGCTCGAGGTGGAGTCAAAAGAGATGAGTTCTCAGTCTGCGCCGGAAGGTGTGTAAGCTGTCTGCTGTCCTGATGTCAATGGGAGCTCATTCCACCATCTTGGAGCCAGGATAGCAAACCCACGTGTTTCTGCTGATGGGAACTTGGGTCCCCTTCGCAGCGAGGGTGCAGCGAGCTGTTTGGCTGATGCAGAGCGGAGTGCACGTGCTGGGGTGTACAGTTTAACCCAGAGGTGGGAGTAAATCCTACATGTGCAAGTCATGAGCAAGTCTCAAGTCTTGACCTACAAGTATCAAGCAAGTCCCAAGTCACTGTGGTGAGAGTCAAGTCAAGTCAAGTCATTGCTCAGGTCAAGCAAGTCAAGTCAAGTCATACGACATTCTGATGAATTAGCCCAGTTTCGTATTTAAATCAGTTCAAAGACAGTGGTTATGAAAATGGATTCAACCCACACTATGATCTTCATTACATACACAGTTAATCATTTGAAATCTAATTTAGACCGATGACAATCATATTAGATTCATATTAACCCAGAACTGCAGACAATAGAGCTAGGACTCAAAAAGTCTGTTCAAAAAGGCAGAATTCCAGGTGAGAAAATCATATATGGCATTTGCCATTACACATATATCATTTAAATGTCTGTTAACACGAGAACCAGCAACAGCGTCAGCACCTACATAGATATCATTTTCAAATCATTTCATCTGTTCCTCTTCATAATTTCCTTATAAACTAAGTAGGACGATTTAGAACTCACTTAATTCTGTTCATTTAGAAATTGCTTCAGTTTATCATCATAACAGATCAAAATGGAAGGAATGATGCACTTCTACAAACAAAAACAACATCATTAAAACATTTAAACAAACTACTAAAAGTAGATGAACTACATTATTCAACAGTTTACAGTAACTTCTGATAATAACACAGGGGAAATAAACGAGGCTTCTCTTTTCCTCTTTTCCTCTAACCAAGTCTAACGTAGCTAAAACTTAACGTTAGCTTTCTAGCTAACAACACATTCACGTACCTTTCTCTGTGGGGTTTGTAGTGACGAATGAAGTTGGATGTTGTGGTGGTCGCGTCACCGACCTTTATGCTGCAGATCCTGCATACCGCTGTTCTCTTCTTATTAGCGTCACATAATATAAAATCATCCTTGAATCCAAACTTCACTATTTTTGGAGTAAAGCTAGCCGCTGCCATGTTAACTGACACTCCTACCGTCTAGTGGGTTGCCAGGTTTGCGCGCACGGCGCTATAATCACCCAATCACATTTCGAAAAAACTAAACGTAATATCTCAATACAAAAACAAACACAAATATTTAATTTTAAAAAGTCAAGTCCTTTCAAGTCATATGTCTCAAGCTTAAGTCAAGTCATGTGACTCGAGTCACCACCTATACTTTAACCATGTCCTGGATGTAGGAAGGGCCAGATCCATTCCCGGCATACTGTAGAATGTCCAGATAACATGAGATTTATTTTGCTATGTTCAGAAAAATGTACCGTAGTGTTTTTGGAAACTTCTGTTCTTATAACATTATCGGATGGAAATTTCCACACAGATTGACTTCATTTGTTGTTATAGAGATTGGAATTTGAATTCATTCTAACAATATTTTAATTTAGTTTGATAATGGTCTGATTCTGTATTGAAATTGATTATGGAAATTGTCAAGTTTGAAAGAATATCAATACTAAACACTATTTCTCAAATCCACCTGTTGCTATGGACGTTTGCAATTTGCGCCCAAAAAACAAAGCAGATAGCCTACACTCAAAAAGAAAAAAATATCTTGTAAAGTTGGTCTTCTTGGCTGACGTGGAGCAATTGGTCTCTTGAGGAATGCAAAGTCCAACAGAGTGCTTTAAATCGCGCCATAATTTTTTTTCACCAAGTCTGATAGCAAAGCTAAAAACATGATGTGTGTGAAGAGGAGAATGTTACCATGCTCACAACACACAAGTCATAGTTTCCACAGGCTTTTCCCTCTTCCATCACGCTTTGACTGGAGCTCTTAAATCAAGTTTGTTTTCTCTTTTTCTGCAATGGTTGTGGATCGAAACATGTAGCAATTCACATTTTCTCTGGACAATTTCCTGTAAATAGTTTAAATTTGCACTAAACTTAGATGGGAGGAGCAGCGGTAAAATACTGTTTAATAATATCATGGAATTAGGTAATGCACTCATTTGAGCTTCCTATCAACCATGGCAACCACTAAGTAGCTGCAAAAACAGCAATTATATGAATAATTATCTTTATGTTTGAATGCATATTCCATGGGCTGCGTTTCATAAGATATTTTGTTTTCTTGTGTATCGCCTGTTTAATCTTTCATCGCTTCATCCCAAACTTCACATAACTACTCGTTGGACAAAACTGAAGAGGGACTTGGATACTCAGAATAGTCCTTCCGTCAGTTGATGTGTTTTTCATCTGAAAGCTGGGATATGGTAGTAAGATTTCAGAAACAAAAAAACTAACATGCTAAAACTGTGAGGTTTTAGCTCGCAGGCCTCTATAAAATACTTTTTATACAGGAAAAGACAAACTGTTCCCTCTGGTTTATAACAACCGTAAAACTTCCAGCAGCCCATTGTGTTGTTTTCAGCATGATGTTATGAGAAAATAGCCTTGGAAAGTGTTCCTCGAGCAAGGAAACCCCGCTGGTTGGCAAAAACAGATGATCTACATTTTCTGTTAACAAATCGTTAAAAGAACTCCCACAATTAAGTTTCTACGAAAAACAACTCTGTCTCTTACAAACTATATTTCTATAAAGATGAACTGCATCGTCAATTACGTTTCGAGGGTAATGTATTTTCTCTTGGATTAAGGTTACGGCTTTAAAAACATGGTATCATTGTAATTTGAGACAAAACAAAAATGGAACAAAACTACCTGGTTAGGTTTAGTGAAAGATGATGGTTTGATGGTTTGACCACTGTACCCCTGTGCAGGGGTACAGTGCTATTTTTTACAAGTGGGGGGTGGACCGAACATCCTTTAGGGGGCTCGTCGCCTTCTCTCGGGGGGTCCGGGGGCATGCTCCCAATAAAGCAAAACTGCACGTTTCAGAGTGGCCTTTTATTTTATTTGTATTACCTGTGCAATAATCATGCTGTCTAATCAGCATCTTGATATGCCACACCTGTGAGGTGGGATGGATTATCTCGGCAAAGGAGAAGTGCTCATTATCACAGATTTTTTCAGATTTGTGAACAATATTTGAGAGAAATTATTTTGTGTATGTAAAAAATGTTTTAGATCTTTGAGTGCATCTCATGAAAAATGGGAGCAAAAACAAAAGTGTTGCGTTTATATGTTTGTTCAGTGTACTATTCCTAGCCTGAGGAAGATCTGAATAATCAACAGATTTGAATGGAATCTCTAACATTTTCATATAGAATAAAGACAAAAGAGTGATTATACAAATTACATTTATTGAAATTTGAACCAGAAGATGAAGTCTCAAAGAATGTTTTAAATAAGAGGACATAAAACAAAAAAGTGGATAATAATAAAATATATTAAATGTAAAGACAGTTGGTCAAATGAAATGACACTGTGATAACAACAACGCGTCGATGAAGCTTGTGCAGGGGCCTCATTTATAACGCCGTGCGTAGGATTCACGTGGGAAGGTTGCTTACGTAGTAGAAATCCGAAAAATAGGTCCATAAATGTTCCGACATTTTCCGATTCACCGGTTAAAGGAAATACAATGTGTTGTGTTATATTAGCTGTACAATTGACCACATGGTGTTCTTAGTTTCCATACCTCCTGTGTTTTACGAGCGACTTATCAAGTCCTGGAAAACGGCATAAAACATGATTAAACGTGATAAATGAGAGGTAACATTTTATTTATGGTATTATTTCCACATATTTCTCGCCTTTCTTCCTTCTGCCAACGGTGTCGTAGTTTCTCGTCTCTCCCGTTGTTGTGCTTAGTGCGTACGCATGGGTTAGAGTTTGCGTGGAGGACCGCACGTTTTCCCGTCAAGTTAGTATTTTATAAATCGCAAACATTGCGTTGAAACTGCTGTACGCCATTTTTTGAGCATATACCACTTTATAAAGACTTATAGTTTACATGATTACACAAATGATTTGCTTGCAACTTATAGTTTTATTTTTGAAATGTATTTTATTTTGCTGGACTCAGTTTTGGTTTCTTTTAAACTCATAGTTTTGCTTTATTCTGAGAAAGTGTTGCTTTATCTTTATGATACAAAACTAATCCCATATTTAGGATAATCATTTGTCAGATTAATAGCGGTCATTTTGCGTGTAAATATACTTTGTTTAGTATGCTATTTACACATGACAATCAAACTTTATTTAAACAGTCCCAGCCTAACAGTAGTAGTAGACAGGTTAGTTGAATTTAGTTAGCTAACATTAGCGGTTAGCGTTTGGTCTTAAACGTAAATGCTTCTTCAAATGAGACGAAGAGTCTAAGAAAACATAAAAAGTCACAAAATAGCAAAAAATGCCTGTTATTATTTTCCGCAGATACATTCAACTTCAAGTGCAGGAAACTAAACCCACCTCCCCCGAACATGGGTCGACTGAAGAGTCTCGTCATGCCTGCCTACAAGCAGTAGCGCTGAGCAAAGTGACTAGAAGGCAACCACACACTTATTAAAAAAAACACACTTTATAAAGTCAGGCAACACTAACCAGGCTTCGTGTGATTCTGTTTATTTGTACCTTACTTTGACCATCCGTTCACTGTTATTGATCATTGTGGAGAGAGGCAGACGTTTTGTTTTGTATTATAGCTATCGGATGGAATCAATACATGGGCTGCACAGGTTGTCGTGTCCGACTATCACAAGTAGAATCATAATGAAAAATACACCGGTAAAATGTGCCTGTAGAAAACGGCTTATGCCACAACAGGATAGCAATAGCAAGTAGTCAGTTTAGCTTCGGTTGCTATGCTAACATCACCCATTTTATACCAGAGAAACATTCATAACAGCGTTGTAATGCCAAACAGCGTCAATTCAGACTAGGGTTGCCAACCGTCTCGTATTGACGGAACTTTTATCCCCATTTTTAGTGCTTGCTGAGAGGTGGTACTCTTCTGGGGGAAAAAAGTGCCCCAGTTCTGATTGGCTTGGCGAATTGCAAACCACGCCCCGTAAAACTCTGAAAAGTTTTGTAGAGCCGCCATTTTATTATCCTGGCATTAGCATTATTAGCATTAGCATTCGCCCAGCGCACAAACGCAGAGAGACTAACTTATGGCAACACAAAAGAAAACATGGGAGCGGTGGAGATGAGGAGGTGTCGGTGTCGGCCAGTCCCCAACTCTGGGGACTTCAGGTGGCAGTATACGCAGTGAAGTGATTTGTGGCCTGCCAGTAAACCCAAAGCAGAAGAAGACGAAGTGACGTCAGCGGCTTCATTTGCGTAATCTTCCCACAGGGAACTTATTCCAGTGTGAACGCGATCGGCTCTTAGTTCCATGGGGTACTAAGTGCTGGGAACTAATGGCGCATTTCCACTGCAGCGGGTAGCCCCGTTTAAGCGTCCTTAATCGTCCTCAAGCGGCCAGGCCAGTTTTTGGTGGCCTTTCCATATAGCGTAGCCCCGGCTAGCGGGTACTTTTTCCCTCTTTTTCCGGCCCCATAAAATCGTGGTTCTATCAGGTCAGGGCCAGGGCTAAACTATTGACGTCAACACTCTCGACTGCTGAGTGGTCAGAGAGAATCGTCACAAGATTGCGCGCGAGATCATCCCTAGCGTCGCATATCTAGAAGCAAGCTTGCAGCATTTTTATACGCAGCATTTTTGTAAATGGAGGAGCTACAAAAATGGCGACGTCAAAGAAAAGCACATCGTGGTCGACCGAGGAGGTGACGACGTTCCTACATCTCATTGGGGATGATAAAAATCCAGCGGGAGCTCGACAGAACAACAAAGCCGATCGCCCCGCCTACACTGCGTTGCTACCCCAGGTCCTAAACTGTAATGGAAATGCGCCACGGCCACGGACGGCCAGCGAGGCAGCCCGAGGCCTGAGCGAGGACGCTTAGGGACGCTTAAACGGGGCGACCCCGCTGCAGTGGAAATGTGCCATTAGTGCTGGGAACTAAGTGCTGGGAACTAAGTGCTGGGAACTAAGTGTGGCAAAGTACTTGGTGTAGAAGAGACATGAAAAAGAGGGGACACAAGTTGATGTAGAAGAGACATGAAGAAGAGGGGACACATGTTGATGTAGAAGAGACATGAAGAAGAGGGGACACATGTTGATGTAGAAGAGACATAAGAAGAGGGGACACATGCTGATGTAGAAGAGACATGAAGAAGAGGGGACACATGTTGATGTAGAAGAGACATGAAGAAGAGGGGACACATGTTGATGTAGAAGAGACATGAAGAAGAGGGGACACATGTTGATGTAGAAGAGACATGAAGAAGAGGGGACACATGGTGATGTAGAAGAGACGTGAAGAAGAGGGGACACATGTTGATGTAGAAGAGACATGAAGAAGAGGGGACACATGTTGATGTAGAAGAGACATGAAGAAGAGGGGACACATGGTGATGTAGAAGAGACATGAAGAAGAGGGGACACATGTTGATGTAGAGGAGACATGAAGAAGAGGGGACACATGTTGATGTAGAAGAGACATGAAGAATAGGGAACACATGTTGATGTAGAAGAGACATGCAGAAGAGGGGACACATGTTGATGTAGAAGAGACATGAAGAAGAGGGGACACATGTTGATGTAGAAGAGACATGAAGAAGAGGGGACACATGTTGATGTAGAAGAGACATGGAGAAGAGGGGACACATGTTGATGTAGAAGAGACATGAAGAAGAGGGGACACATGTTGATGTAGAAGAGACATGAAGAAGAGGGGACACATGGTGATGTAGAAGAGACATGAAGAAGAGGATTTTGCACAATAGGTGACCTTTAAAACGTTCAAACCTATATACTGTTATAACTACCCAACAGTCAGAATAGCTTTCAGATAGCAGAGAGAGAAAGTGAACTCACTTGGCCATGAGGGCCTGCCATGTCGTTCAGGAGCTCCACGTCCTCCATGCTGTGGACAGTGGCCAGGTCAAGTGCTCTCTGCAGTACCTCTGGGCTTCAGTCATGGACTTTGAATCATAAACAAAATGGTACTGACGTCCAGGATGAGATGAGACGGCGCTCAGCCCTGTAGAGACACACTAGTTAAGGCTAAAACGTGACTTTTAAAATCAAATTATAGTGTAATAGGATGTGGCCAGAGATGGCAAAAGTACACACATTCTTTACTCAAGTAGAAGTACAGATACTCGTGTTTAAAAATACTCTGGTAAAAGTAGAAGTACTGACTACACTTCTTTACTCAAGTAAAAGTAAAGAAGTATGGGCTTTGAAGTGTACTTCAGTAAAAAGTACCCATAACTAGCAGCTGTTTTAAAGAGTACCTGACCTCCCTTTATATGAATAGAACAATAATGTCATTGTTA